>NC_083599.1:61375831-61481507 GCF_020882245.1 Rhopalosiphum padi
ATACACATGTAAAACTGCAAATAGATATGAAATATAAATATATAACAGATGATAAGATATAATAGTTTTGATAAGACAAAAAAGATCGTACATATCTACTATAATGTTTTGTTGGATTTGAATGTAAAATAAGTGTTTATAAAGAATACACTTGTACAATAACTTAAACTTGCTGTTTTTTTAATAGACTGTGACATAATCGTACCTCAAAAATAATACTGATTTGAACATAAAAATATCGAATCATTATTGAATAAAAGTACCGTAAAGCATATGATAAAACTAGACGATTTAAATTACAATACTTTGGATTATGGTTTAATGAAAACCTAATTATGAAAAAAACGCAGAAATAATAAAAAAAGATTTTTAAAACTGAGGCATATTTTAAGAATGAAAATTAAAAGCTCATTTTGATTACCAATACTATATTCATATTTTTCACAAATTTCAATTGATACACTACTATTAATTTACTATCAATTACATTTTATATTCATTACAAGTACATTGCATAAAATCATTATTATTATCAGAATCTTCAAGTCCATGTTCAATGTGGGATGTTGAAACTTTCCCAAATTCCGAAAATGTTAATAAATGTCTCAGCATGCCTTGTGTGATCTACTATTATACTGCCATCTAAAAAAAAAAAAGTCATTTAAATATGTATAATGGTTGGAGAAATTATAATAATGATGATTGATGAGCAAAAAAAGATAAGATAATAAAAATCTACCAGAGTGTTGTGTTGAATTTTAATGAAAAAAAAATATATAAAAAAAATATACTTGTACAATAACTTAAACTTGCTGATTTTTAATATGAAAAAAATATAAATTTGTAATATTTGTATTAATTTTTATGTAAAACCATGCTTCCTACTGTTTATGAAGTATCAGCTTCAATGAAATATATGAATATTAATAATGAATAAATAAGAATCATTTTTACAATCTAGTATTAAAGGTTTTAAGACACTAACATGAGAATTGAGTGTTTTATAAGCAGCAAAAAATATGAATTTGTAATATTTGTATAAATAATAATGAAAGAGCATGCTTCATAGTGTATATGCAGTGTCAGCCTCAATGAAATATATGAATGTTAATAATGGTAAATAAGAAGCATTTTTACAATCTAGTAGTAAAGGTTTTAAGACACTAACATGAGAATTGAATGTTTTATAAGCAGCTAAAAATATGAATTTGTAATATTTGTATAAATTATTATGTAAAAGCATGCTTCATAGTGTTTATGCAGTGTCAGCCTCAATGAAATATATGAATGTTAATAATGGTAAATAAGAAGCATTTTTACAATCTAGTAGTAAAGGTTTTAAGACACTAACATGAGAATTGAATGTTTTATAAGCAGCTAAAAATATGAATTTGTAATATTTGTATAAATTATTATGTAAATGCATGCTTCATAGTGTTTATGCAGTGTCATCTTAAATGATATATATGAATGTTAATTATGGTAATTAAGTATCATTTTTACAATCTAGTAGTAAAGGTTTTAAGACACTAACATGAGAATTGAGTGTTTTATAAGCAGCTAAAAATATGAATTTGTTATATTTGTATAAATTATTATGTAAAAGCATGCTTCATAGTGTTTATGCAGTGTCATCTTAAATGATATATATGAATGTTAATTATGGTAATTAAGTATCATTTTTACAATCTAGTAGTAAAGGTTTTAAGACACTAACATGAGAATTGAGTGTTTTATAAGCAGCTAAAAATATGAATTTGTTATATTTGTATAAATTATTATGTAAAAGCATGCTTCATAGTGTTTATGCAGTGTCATCTTAAATGAAATATATGAATGTTTATAATGGTAAATAAGAATTATTTGCTTAATATAATGATCAGGGTTTTTTGAAACTAATTTTATGTTATACTACTATTAATTGACTATAGATTACATTCTATATTCATTTCACATACATTGCATAAAACCATTATTATTATCAGAATCTTCTAGTCCATTGTTTAATGTAAGATGTTGATACTTTCCCAAGTTGTAGGAATGTGAATTTCCGTCTCGGCATGCATCAAGTGATCTGCTGTACTACCATCTGAAAAATTGTAGTCGGTTAAATATGTATAATAGTTGTAGGATAAAATGTCACTAATACATTCCATAATTAAAACGAAAATCTTTATATTACAACTAGTACCGGAATACACTGAGCAATTCAGAAATGGAAATAGTCAAAGAAAAACTAACACACAAACTTCATTCTTATTACAACATTTGTGAAAGCAGTTTGCAGTTGAAACTTAAATACTAATACACATGTAAAACTGCAAATAGATATGAAATATAAATATATAACAGATGATAAGATATAATAGTTTTGATAAGACAAAAAAGATCGTACATATCTACTATAATGTTTTGTTGGATTTGAATGTAAAATAAGTGTTTATAAAGAATACACTTGTACAATAACTTAAACTTGCTGTTTTTTTAATAGACTGTGACATAATCGTACCTCAAAAATAATACTGATTTGAACATAAAAATATCGAATCATTATTGAATAAAAGTACCGTAAAGCATATGATAAAACTAGACGATTTAAATTACAATACTTTGGATTATGGTTTAATGAAAACCTAATTATGAAAAAAACGCAGAAATAATAAAAAAAGATTTTTAAAACTGAGGCATATTTTAAGAATGAAAATTAAAAGCTCATTTTGATTACCAATACTATATTCATATTTTTCACAAATTTCAATTGATACACTACTATTAATTTACTATCAATTACATTTTATATTCATTACAAGTACATTGCATAAAATCATTATTATTATCAGAATCTTCAAGTCCATGTTCAATGTGGGATGTTGAAACTTTCCCAAATTCCGAAAATGTTAATAAATGTCTCAGCATGCCTTGTGTGATCTACTATTATACTGCCATCTAAAAAAAAAAAAGTCATTTAAATATGTATAATGGTTGGAGAAATTATAATAATGATGATTGATGAGCAAAAAAAGATAAGATAATAAAAATCTACCAGAGTGTTGTGTTGAATTTTAATGAAAAAAAAATATATAAAAAAAATATACTTGTACAATAACTTAAACTTGCTGATTTTTAATATGAAAAAAATATAAATTTGTAATATTTGTATTAATTTTTATGTAAAACCATGCTTCCTACTGTTTATGAAGTATCAGCTTCAATGAAATATATGAATATTAATAATGAATAAATAAGAATCATTTTTACAATCTAGTATTAAAGGTTTTAAGACACTAACATGAGAATTGAGTGTTTTATAAGCAGCAAAAAATATGAATTTGTAATATTTGTATAAATAATAATGAAAGAGCATGCTTCATAGTGTATATGCAGTGTCAGCCTCAATGAAATATATGAATGTTAATAATGGTAAATAAGAAGCATTTTTACAATCTAGTAGTAAAGGTTTTAAGACACTAACATGAGAATTGAATGTTTTATAAGCAGCTAAAAATATGAATTTGTAATATTTGTATAAATTATTATGTAAAAGCATGCTTCATAGTGTTTATGCAGTGTCAGCCTCAATGAAATATATGAATGTTAATAATGGTAAATAAGAAGCATTTTTACAATCTAGTAGTAAAGGTTTTAAGACACTAACATGAGAATTGAATGTTTTATAAGCAGCTAAAAATATGAATTTGTAATATTTGTATAAATTATTATGTAAATGCATGCTTCATAGTGTTTATGCAGTGTCATCTTAAATGATATATATGAATGTTAATTATGGTAATTAAGTATCATTTTTACAATCTAGTAGTAAAGGTTTTAAGACACTAACATGAGAATTGAGTGTTTTATAAGCAGCTAAAAATATGAATTTGTTATATTTGTATAAATTATTATGTAAAAGCATGCTTCATAGTGTTTATGCAGTGTCATCTTAAATGATATATATGAATGTTAATTATGGTAATTAAGTATCATTTTTACAATCTAGTAGTAAAGGTTTTAAGACACTAACATGAGAATTGAGTGTTTTATAAGCAGCTAAAAATATGAATTTGTTATATTTGTATAAATTATTATGTAAAAGCATGCTTCATAGTGTTTATGCAGTGTCATCTTAAATGAAATATATGAATGTTTATAATGGTAAATAAGAATTATTTGCTTAATATAATGATCAGGGTTTTTTGAAACTAATTTTATGTTATACTACTATTAATTGACTATAGATTACATTCTATATTCATTTCACATACATTGCATAAAACCATTATTATTATCAGAATCTTCTAGTCCATTGTTTAATGTAAGATGTTGATACTTTCCCAAGTTGTAGGAATGTGAATTTCCGTCTCGGCATGCATCAAGTGATCTGCTGTACTACCATCTGAAAAATTGTAGTCGGTTAAATATGTATAATAGTTGTAGGATAAAATGTCACTAATACATTCCATAATTAAAACGAAAATCTTTATATTACAACTAGTACCGGAATACATTGAGCAATTCAGAAATGGAAATAGTCAAAGAAAAACTAACACACAAACTTCATTCTTATTACAACATTTGTGAAAGCAGTTTGCAGTTGAAACTTAAATACTAATACACATGTAAAACTGCAAATAGATATGAAATATAAATATATAACAGATGATAAGATATAATAGTTTTGATAAGACAAAAAAGATCGTACATATCTACTATAATGTTTTGTTGGATTTGAATGTAAAATAAGTGTTTATAAAGAATACACTTGTACAATAACTTAAACTTGCTGTTTTTTTAATAGACTGTGACATAATCGTACCTCAAAAATAATACTGATTTGAACATAAAAATATCGAATCATTATTGAATAAAAGTACCGTAAAGCATATGATAAAACTAGACGATTTAAATTACAATACTTTGGATTATGGTTTAATGAAAACCTAATTATGAAAAAAACGCAGAAATAATAAAAAAAGATTTTTAAAACTGAGGCATATTTTAAGAATGAAAATTAAAAGCTCATTTTGATTACCAATACTATATTCATATTTTTCACAAATTTCAATTGATACACTACTATTAATTTACTATCAATTACATTTTATATTCATTACAAGTACATTGCATAAAATCATTATTATTATCAGAATCTTCAAGTCCATGTTCAATGTGGGATGTTGAAACTTTCCCAAATTCCGAAAATGTTAATAAATGTCTCAGCATGCCTTGTGTGATCTACTATTATACTGCCATCTAAAAAAAAAAAAGTCATTTAAATATGTATAATGGTTGGAGAAATTATAATAATGATGATTGATGAGCAAAAAAAGATAAGATAATAAAAATCTACCAGAGTGTTGTGTTGAATTTTAAAGAAAAAAAAAATATATAAAAAAAATATACTTGTACAATAACTTAAACTTGCTGATTTTTAATATGAAAAAAATATAAATTTGTAATATTTGTATTAATTTTTATGTAAAACCATGCTTCCTACTGTTTATGAAGTATCAGCTTCAATGAAATATATGAATATTAATAATGAATAAATAAGAATCATTTTTACAATCTAGTATTAAAGGTTTTAAGACACTAACATGAGAATTGAGTGTTTTATAAGCAGCAAAAAATATGAATTTGTAATATTTGTATAAATAATAATGAAAGAGCATGCTTCATAGTGTATATGCAGTGTCAGCCTCAATGAAATATATGAATGTTAATAATGGTAAATAAGAAGCATTTTTACAATCTAGTAGTAAAGGTTTTAAGACACTAACATGAGAATTGAATGTTTTATAAGCAGCTAAAAATATGAATTTGTAATATTTGTATAAATTATTATGTAAAAGCATGCTTCATAGTGTTTATGCAGTGTCAGCCTCAATGAAATATATGAATGTTAATAATGGTAAATAAGAAGCATTTTTACAATCTAGTAGTAAAGGTTTTAAGACACTAACATGAGAATTGAATGTTTTATAAGCAGCTAAAAATATGAATTTGTAATATTTGTATAAATTATTATGTAAATGCATGCTTCATAGTGTTTATGCAGTGTCATCTTAAATGATATATATGAATGTTAATTATGGTAATTAAGTATCATTTTTACAATCTAGTAGTAAAGGTTTTAAGACACTAACATGAGAATTGAGTGTTTTATAAGCAGCTAAAAATATGAATTTGTTATATTTGTATAAATTATTATGTAAAAGCATGCTTCATAGTGTTTATGCAGTGTCATCTTAAATGAAATATATGAATGTTTATAATGGTAAATAAGAATTATTTGCTTAATATAATGATCAGGGTTTTTTGAAACTAATTTTATGTTATACTACTATTAATTGACTATAGATTACATTCTATATTCATTTCACATACATTGCATAAAACCATTATTATTATCAGAATCTTCTAGTCCATTGTTTAATGTAAGATGTTGATACTTTCCCAAGTTGTAGGAATGTGAATTTCCGTCTCGGCATGCATCAAGTGATCTGCTGTACTACCATCTGAAAAATTGTAGTCGGTTAAATATGTATAATAGTTGTAGGATAAAATGTCACTAATACATTCCATAATTAAAACGAAAATCTTTATATTACAACTAGTACCGGAATACACTGAGCAATTCAGAAATGGAAATAGTCAAAGAAAAACTAACACACAAACTTCATTCTTATTACAACATTTGTGAAAGCAGTTTGCAGTTGAAACTTAAATACTAATACACATGTAAAACTGCAAATAGATATGAAATATAAATATATAACAGATGATAAGATATAATAGTTTTGATAAGACAAAAAAGATCGTACATATCTACTATAATGTTTTGTTGGATTTGAATGTAAAATAAGTGTTTATAAAGAATACACTTGTACAATAACTTAAACTTGCTGTTTTTTTAATAGACTGTGACATAATCGTACCTCAAAAATAATACTGATTTGAACATAAAAATATCGAATCATTATTGAATAAAAGTACCGTAAAGCATATGATAAAACTAGACGATTTAAATTACAATACTTTGGATTATGGTTTAATGAAAACCTAATTATGAAAAAAACGCAGAAATCATAAAAAAAGATTTTTAAAACTGAGGCATATTTTAAGAATGAAAATTAAAAGCTCATTTTGATTACCAATACTATATTCATATTTTTCACAAATTTCAATTGATACACTACTATTAATTTACTATCAATTACATTTTATATTCATTACAAGTACATTGCATAAAATCATTATTATTATCAGAATCTTCAAGTCCATGTTCAATGTGGGATGTTGAAACTTTCCCAAATTCCGAAAATGTTAATAAATGTCTCAGCATGCCTTGTGTGATCTACTATTATACTGCCATCTAAAAAAAAAAAAGTCATTTAAATATGTATAATGGTTGGAGAAATTATAATAATGATGATTGATGAGCAAAAAAAGATAAGATAATAAAAATCTACCAGAGTGTTGTGTTGAATTTTAATGAAAAAAAAATATATAAAAAAAATATACTTGTACAATAACTTAAACTTGCTGATTTTTAATATGAAAAAAATATAAATTTGTAATATTTGTATTAATTTTTATGTAAAACCATGCTTCCTACTGTTTATGAAGTATCAGCTTCAATGAAATATATGAATATTAATAATGAATAAATAAGAATCATTTTTACAATCTAGTATTAAAGGTTTTAAGACACTAACATGAGAATTGAGTGTTTTATAAGCAGCAAAAAATATGAATTTGTAATATTTGTATAAATAATAATGAAAGAGCATGCTTCATAGTGTATATGCAGTGTCAGCCTCAATGAAATATATGAATGTTAATAATGGTAAATAAGAAGCATTTTTACAATCTAGTAGTAAAGGTTTTAAGACACTAACATGAGAATTGAATGTTTTATAAGCAGCTAAAAATATGAATTTGTTATATTTGTATAAATTATTATGTAAAAGCATGCTTCATAGTGTTTATGCAGTGTCATCTTAAATGAAATATATGAATGTTTATAATGGTAAATAAGAATTATTTGCTTAATATAATGATCAGGGTTTTTTGAAACTAATTTTATGTTATACTACTATTAATTGACTATAGATTACATTCTATATTCATTTCACATACATTGCATAAAACCATTATTATTATCAGAATCTTCTAGTCCATTGTTTAATGTAAGATGTTGATACTTTCCCAAGTTGTAGGAATGTGAATTTCCGTCTCGGCATGCATCAAGTGATCTGCTGTACTACCATCTGAAAAATTGTAGTCGGTTAAATATGTATAATAGTTGTAGGATAAAATGTCACTAATACATTCCATAATTAAAACGAAAATCTTTATATTACAACTAGTACCGGAATACACTGAGCAATTCAGAAATGGAAATAGTCAAAGAAAAACTAACACACAAACTTCATTCTTATTACAACATTTGTGAAAGCAGTTTGCAGTTGAAACTTAAATACTAATACACATGTAAAACTGCAAATAGATATGAAATATAAATATATAACAGATGATAAGATATAATAGTTTTGATAAGACAAAAAAGATCGTACATATCTACTATAATGTTTTGTTGGATTTGAATGTAAAATAAGTGTTTATAAAGAATACACTTGTACAATAACTTAAACTTGCTGTTTTTTTAATAGACTGTGACATAATCGTACCTCAAAAATAATACTGATTTGAACATAAAAATATCGAATCATTATTGAATAAAAGTACCGTAAAGCATATGATAAAACTAGACGATTTAAATTACAATACTTTGGATTATGGTTTAATGAAAACCTAATTATGAAAAAAACGCAGAAATCATAAAAAAAGATTTTTAAAACTGAGGCATATTTTAAGAATGAAAATTAAAAGCTCATTTTGATTACCAATACTATATTCATATTTTTCACAAATTTCAATTGATACACTACTATTAATTTACTATCAATTACATTTTATATTCATTACAAGTACATTGCATAAAATCATTATTATTATCAGAATCTTCAAGTCCATGTTCAATGTGGGATGTTGAAACTTTCCCAAATTCCGAAAATGTTAATAAATGTCTCAGCATGCCTTGTGTGATCTACTATTATACTGCCATCTAAAAAAAAAAAAGTCATTTAAATATGTATAATGGTTGGAGAAATTATAATAATGATGATTGATGAGCAAAAAAAGATAAGATAATAAAAATCTACCAGAGTGTTGTGTTGAATTTTAATGAAAAAAAAATATATAAAAAAAATATACTTGTACAATAACTTAAACTTGCTGATTTTTAATATGAAAAAAATATAAATTTGTAATATTTGTATTAATTTTTATGTAAAACCATGCTTCCTACTGTTTATGAAGTATCAGCTTCAATGAAATATATGAATATTAATAATGAATAAATAAGAATCATTTTTACAATCTAGTATTAAAGGTTTTAAGACACTAACATGAGAATTGAGTGTTTTATAAGCAGCAAAAAATATGAATTTGTAATATTTGTATAAATAATAATGAAAGAGCATGCTTCATAGTGTATATGCAGTGTCAGCCTCAATGAAATATATGAATGTTAATAATGGTAAATAAGAAGCATTTTTACAATCTAGTAGTAAAGGTTTTAAGACACTAACATGAGAATTGAATGTTTTATAAGCAGCTAAAAATATGAATTTGTAATATTTGTATAAATTATTATGTAAATGCATGCTTCATAGTGTTTATGCAGTGTCATCTTAAATGATATATATGAATGTTAATTATGGTAATTAAGTATCATTTTTACAATCTAGTAGTAAAGGTTTTAAGACACTAACATGAGAATTGAGTGTTTTATAAGCAGCTAAAAATATGAATTTGTTATATTTGTATAAATTATTATGTAAAAGCATGCTTCATAGTGTTTATGCAGTGTCATCTTAAATGATATATATGAATGTTAATTATGGTAATTAAGTATCATTTTTACAATCTAGTAGTAAAGGTTTTAAGACACTAACATGAGAATTGAGTGTTTTATAAGCAGCTAAAAATATGAATTTGTTATATTTGTATAAATTATTATGTAAAAGCATGCTTCATAGTGTTTATGCAGTGTCATCTTAAATGAAATATATGAATGTTTATAATGGTAAATAAGAATTATTTGCTTAATATAATGATCAGGGTTTTTTGAAACTAATTTTATGTTATACTACTATTAATTGACTATAGATTACATTCTATATTCATTTCACATACATTGCATAAAACCATTATTATTATCAGAATCTTCTAGTCCATTGTTTAATGTAAGATGTTGATACTTTCCCAAGTTGTAGGAATGTGAATTTCCGTCTCGGCATGCATCAAGTGATCTGCTGCACTACCATCTGAAAAATTGTAGTCGGTTAAATATGTATAATAGTTGTAGGATAAAATGTCACTAATACATTCCATAATTAAAACGAAAATCTTTATATTACAACTAGTACCGGAATACACTGAGCAATTCAGAAATGGAAATAGTCAAAGAAAAACTAACACACAAACTTCATTCTTATTACAACATTTGTGAAAGCAGTTTGCAGTTGAAACTTAAATACTAATACACATGTAAAACTGCAAATAGATATGAAATATAAATATATAACAGATGATAAGATATAATAGTTTTGATAAGACAAAAAAGATCGTACATACCTACTATAATGTTTTGTTGGATTTGAATGTAAAATAAGTGTTTATAAAGAATACACTTGTACAATAACTTAAACTTGCTGTTTTTTTAATAGACTGTGACATAATCGTACCTCAAAAATAATACTGATTTGAACATAAAAATATCGAATCATTATTGAATAAAAGTACCGTAAAGCATATGATAAAACTAGACGATTTAAATTACAATACTTTGGATTATGGTTTAATGAAAACCTAATTATGAAAAAAACGCAGAAATAATAAAAAAAGATTTTTAAAACTGAGGCATATTTTAAGAATGAAAATTAAAAGATCATTTTGATTACCAATACTATATTCATATTTTTCACAAATTTCAATTGATACACTACTATTAATTTACTATCAATTACATTTTATATTCATTACAAGTACATTGCATAAAATCATTATTATTATCAGAATCTTCAAGTCCATGTTCAATGTGGGATGTTGAAACTTTCCCAAATTCCGAAAATGTTAATAAATGTCTCAGCATGCCTTGTGTGATCTACTATTATACTGCCATCTAAAAAAAAAATAGTCATTTAAATATGTATAATGGTTGGAGAAATTATAATAATGATGATTGATGAGCAAAAAAAGATAAGATAATAAAAATCTACCAGAGTGTTGTGTTGAATTTTAATGAAAAAAAAATATATAAAAAAAATATACTTGTACAATAACTTAAACTTGCTGATTTTTAATATGAAAAAAATATAAATTTGTAATATTTGTATTAATTTTTATGTAAAACCATGCTTCCTACTGTTTATGAAGTATCAGCTTCAATGAAATATATGAATATTAATAATGAATAAATAAGAATCATTTTTACAATCTAGTATTAAAGGTTTTAAGACACTAACATGAGAATTGAGTGTTTTATAAGCAGCAAAAAATATGAATTTGTAATATTTGTATAAATAATAATGAAAGAGCATGCTTCATAGTGTATATGCAGTGTCAGCCTCAATGAAATATATGAATGTTAATAATGGTAAATAAGAAGCATTTTTACAATCTAGTAGTAAAGGTTTTAAGACACTAACATGAGAATTGAATGTTTTATAAGCAGCTAAAAATATGAATTTGTAATATTTGTATAAATTATTATGTAAATGCATGCTTCATAGTGTTTATGCAGTGTCATCTTAAATGATATATATGAATGTTAATTATGGTAATTAAGTATCATTTTTACAATCTAGTAGTAAAGGTTTTAAGACACTAACATGAGAATTGAGTGTTTTATAAGCAGCTAAAAATATGAATTTGTTATATTTGTATAAATTATTATGTAAAAGCATGCTTCATAGTGTTTATGCAGTGTCATCTTAAATGATATATATGAATGTTAATTATGGTAATTAAGTATCATTTTTACAATCTAGTAGTAAAGGTTTTAAGACACTAACATGAGAATTGAGTGTTTTATAAGCAGCTAAAAATATGAATTTGTTATATTTGTATAAATTATTATGTAAAAGCATGCTTCATAGTGTTTATGCAGTGTCATCTTAAATGAAATATATGAATGTTTATAATGGTAAATAAGAATTATTTGCTTAATATAATGATCAGGGTTTTTTGAAACTAATTTTATGTTATACTACTATTAATTGACTATAGATTACATTCTATATTCATTTCACATACATTGCATAAAACCATTATTATTATCAGAATCTTCTAGTCCATTGTTTAATGTAAGATGTTGATACTTTCCCAAGTTGTAGGAATGTGAATTTCCGTCTCGGCATGCATCAAGTGATCTGCTGCACTACCATCTGAAAAATTGTAGTCGGTTAAATATGTATAATAGTTGTAGGATAAAATGTCACTAATACATTCCATAATTAAAACGAAAATCTTTATATTACAACTAGTACCGGAATACACTGAGCAATTCAGAAATGGAAATAGTCAAAGAAAAACTAACACACAAACTTCATTCTTATTACAACATTTGTGAAAGCAGTTTGCAGTTGAAACTTAAATACTAATACACATGTAAAACTGCAAATAGATATGAAATATAAATATATAACAGATGATAAGATATAATAGTTTTGATAAGACAAAAAAGATCGTACATATCTACTATAATGTTTTGTTGGATTTGAATGTAAAATAAGTGTTTATAAAGAATACACTTGTACAATAACTTAAACTTGCTGTTTTTTTAATAGACTGTGACATAATCGTACCTCAAAAATAATACTGATTTGAACATAAAAATATCGAATCATTATTGAATAAAAGTACCGTAAAGCATATGATAAAACTAGACGATTTAAATTACAATACTTTGGATTATGGTTTAATGAAAACCTAATTATGAAAAAAACGCAGAAATCATAAAAAAAGATTTTTAAAACTGAGGCATATTTTAAGAATGAAAATTAAAAGCTCATTTTGATTACCAATACTATATTCATATTTTTCACAAATTTCAATTGATACACTACTATTAATTTACTATCAATTACATTTTATATTCATTACAAGTACATTGCATAAAATCATTATTATTATCAGAATCTTCAAGTCCATGTTCAATGTGGGATGTTGAAACTTTCCCAAATTCCGAAAATGTTAATAAATGTCTCAGCATGCCTTGTGTGATCTACTATTATACTGCCATCTAAAAAAAAAAAAGTCATTTAAATATGTATAATGGTTGGAGAAATTATAATAATGATGATTGATGAGCAAAAAAAGATAAGATAATAAAAATCTACCAGAGTGTTGTGTTGAATTTTAATGAAAAAAAAATATATAAAAAAAATATACTTGTACAATAACTTAAACTTGCTGATTTTTAATATGAAAAAAATATAAATTTGTAATATTTGTATTAATTTTTATGTAAAACCATGCTTCCTACTGTTTATGAAGTATCAGCTTCAATGAAATATATGAATATTAATAATGAATAAATAAGAATCATTTTTACAATCTAGTATTAAAGGTTTTAAGACACTAACATGAGAATTGAGTGTTTTATAAGCAGCAAAAAATATGAATTTGTAATATTTGTATAAATAATAATGAAAGAGCATGCTTCATAGTGTATATGCAGTGTCAGCCTCAATGAAATATATGAATGTTAATAATGGTAAATAAGAAGCATTTTTACAATCTAGTAGTAAAGGTTTTAAGACACTAACATGAGAATTGAATGTTTTATAAGCAGCTAAAAATATGAATTTGTAATATTTGTATAAATTATTATGTAAATGCATGCTTCATAGTGTTTATGCAGTGTCATCTTAAATGATATATATGAATGTTAATTATGGTAATTAAGTATCATTTTTACAATCTAGTAGTAAAGGTTTTAAGACACTAACATGAGAATTGAGTGTTTTATAAGCAGCTAAAAATATGAATTTGTTATATTTGTATAAATTATTATGTAAAAGCATGCTTCATAGTGTTTATGCAGTGTCATCTTAAATGATATATATGAATGTTAATTATGGTAATTAAGTATCATTTTTACAATCTAGTAGTAAAGGTTTTAAGACACTAACATGAGAATTGAGTGTTTTATAAGCAGCTAAAAATATGAATTTGTTATATTTGTATAAATTATTATGTAAAAGCATGCTTCATAGTGTTTATGCAGTGTCATCTTAAATGAAATATATGAATGTTTATAATGGTAAATAAGAATTATTTGCTTAATATAATGATCAGGGTTTTTTGAAACTAATTTTATGTTATACTACTATTAATTGACTATAGATTACATTCTATATTCATTTCACATACATTGCATAAAACCATTATTATTATCAGAATCTTCTAGTCCATTGTTTAATGTAAGATGTTGATACTTTCCCAAGTTGTAGGAATGTGAATTTCCGTCTCGGCATGCATCAAGTGATCTGCTGCACTACCATCTGAAAAATTGTAGTCGGTTAAATATGTATAATAGTTGTAGGATAAAATGTCACTAATACATTCCATAATTAAAACGAAAATCTTTATATTACAACTAGTACCGGAATACACTGAGCAATTCAGAAATGGAAATAGTCAAAGAAAAACTAACACACAAACTTCATTCTTATTACAACATTTGTGAAAGCAGTTTGCAGTTGAAACTTAAATACTAATACACATGTAAAACTGCAAATAGATATGAAATATAAATATATAACAGATGATAAGATATAATAGTTTTGATAAGACAAAAAAGATCGTACATATCTACTATAATGTTTTGTTGGATTTGAATGTAAAATAAGTGTTTATAAAGAATACACTTGTACAATAACTTAAACTTGCTGTTTTTTTAATAGACTGTGACATAATCGTACCTCAAAAATAATACTGATTTGAACATAAAAATATCGAATCATTATTGAATAAAAGTACCGTAAAGCATATGATAAAACTAGACGATTTAAATTACAATACTTTGGATTATGGTTTAATGAAAACCTAATTATGAAAAAAACGCAGAAATAATAAAAAAAGATTTTTAAAACTGAGGCATATTTTAAGAATGAAAATTAAAAGATCATTTTGATTACCAATACTATATTCATATTTTTCACAAATTTCAATTGATACACTACTATTAATTTACTATCAATTACATTTTATATTCATTACAAGTACATTGCATAAAATCATTATTATTATCAGAATCTTCAAGTCCATGTTCAATGTGGGATGTTGAAACTTTCCCAAATTCCGAAAATGTTAATAAATGTCTCAGCATGCCTTGTGTGATCTACTATTATACTGCCATCTAAAAAAAAAATAGTCATTTAAATATGTATAATGGTTGGAGAAATTATAATAATGATGATTGATGAGCAAAAAAAGATAAGATAATAAAAATCTACCAGAGTGTTGTGTTGAATTTTAATGAAAAAAAAATATATAAAAAAAATATACTTGTACAATAACTTAAACTTGCTGATTTTTAATATGAAAAAAATATAAATTTGTAATATTTGTATTAATTTTTATGTAAAACCATGCTTCCTACTGTTTATGAAGTATCAGCTTCAATGAAATATATGAATATTAATAATGAATAAATAAGAATCATTTTTACAATCTAGTATTAAAGGTTTTAAGACACTAACATGAGAATTGAGTGTTTTATAAGCAGCAAAAAATATGAATTTGTAATATTTGTATAAATAATAATGAAAGAGCATGCTTCATAGTGTATATGCAGTGTCAGCCTCAATGAAATATATGAATGTTAATAATGGTAAATAAGAAGCATTTTTACAATCTAGTAGTAAAGGTTTTAAGACACTAACATGAGAATTGAATGTTTTATAAGCAGCTAAAAATATGAATTTGTAATATTTGTATAAATTATTATGTAAATGCATGCTTCATAGTGTTTATGCAGTGTCATCTTAAATGATATATATGAATGTTAATTATGGTAATTAAGTATCATTTTTACAATCTAGTAGTAAAGGTTTTAAGACACTAACATGAGAATTGAGTGTTTTATAAGCAGCTAAAAATATGAATTTGTTATATTTGTATAAATTATTATGTAAAAGCATGCTTCATAGTGTTTATGCAGTGTCATCTTAAATGATATATATGAATGTTAATTATGGTAATTAAGTATCATTTTTACAATCTAGTAGTAAAGGTTTTAAGACACTAACATGAGAATTGAGTGTTTTATAAGCAGCTAAAAATATGAATTTGTTATATTTGTATAAATTATTATGTAAAAGCATGCTTCATAGTGTTTATGCAGTGTCATCTTAAATGAAATATATGAATGTTTATAATGGTAAATAAGAATTATTTGCTTAATATAATGATCAGGGTTTTTTGAAACTAATTTTATGTTATACTACTATTAATTGACTATAGATTACATTCTATATTCATTTCACATACATTGCATAAAACCATTATTATTATCAGAATCTTCTAGTCCATTGTTTAATGTAAGATGTTGATACTTTCCCAAGTTGTAGGAATGTGAATTTCCGTCTCGGCATGCATCAAGTGATCTGCTGCACTACCATCTGAAAAATTGTAGTCGGTTAAATATGTATAATAGTTGTAGGATAAAATGTCACTAATACATTCCATAATTAAAACGAAAATCTTTATATTACAACTAGTACCGGAATACACTGAGCAATTCAGAAATGGAAATAGTCAAAGAAAAACTAACACACAAACTTCATTCTTATTACAACATTTGTGAAAGCAGTTTGCAGTTGAAACTTAAATACTAATACACATGTAAAACTGCAAATAGATATGAAATATAAATATATAACAGATGATAAGATATAATAGTTTTGATAAGACAAAAAAGATCGTACATATCTACTATAATGTTTTGTTGGATTTGAATGTAAAATAAGTGTTTATAAAGAATACACTTGTACAATAACTTAAACTTGCTGTTTTTTTAATAGACTGTGACATAATCGTACCTCAAAAATAATACTGATTTGAACATAAAAATATCGAATCATTATTGAATAAAAGTACCGTAAAGCATATGATAAAACTAGACGATTTAAATTACAATACTTTGGATTATGGTTTAATGAAAACCTAATTATGAAAAAAACGCAGAAATAATAAAAAAAGATTTTTAAAACTGAGGCATATTTTAAGAATGAAAATTAAAAGATCATTTTGATTACCAATACTATATTCATATTTTTCACAAATTTCAATTGATACACTACTATTAATTTACTATCAATTACATTTTATATTCATTACAAGTACATTGCATAAAATCATTATTATTATCAGAATCTTCAAGTCCATGTTCAATGTGGGATGTTGAAACTTTCCCAAATTCCGAAAATGTTAATAAATGTCTCAGCATGCCTTGTGTGATCTACTATTATACTGCCATCTAAAAAAAAAAAAGTCATTTAAATATGTATAATAATTGGAGAAATTATAATAATGATGATTGATGAGCAAAAAAAGATAAGATAATAAAAATCTACCAGAGTGTTGTGTTGAATTTTAATGAAAAAAAAATATATAAAAAAAATATACTTGTACAATAACTTAAACTTGCTGATTTTTAATATGAAAAAAATATAAATTTGTAATATTTGTATTAATTTTTATGTAAAACCATGCTTCCTACTGTTTATGAAGTATCAGCTTCAATGAAATATATGAATATTAATAATGAATAAATAAGAATCATTTTTACAATCTAGTATTAAAGGTTTTAAGACACTAACATGAGAATTGAGTGTTTTATAAGCAGCAAAAAATATGTATTTGTAATATTTGTATAAATAATAATGAAAGAGCATGCTTCATAGTGTATATGCAGTGTCAGCCTCAATGAAATATATGAATGTTAATAATGGTAAATAAGAAGCATTTTTACAATCTAGTAGTAAAGGTTTTAAGACACTAACATGAGAATTGAATGTTTTATAAGCAGCTAAAAATATGAATTTGTAATATTTGTATAAATTATTATGTAAAAGCATGCTTCATAGTGTTTATGCAGTGTCAGCCTCAATGAAATATATGAATGTTAATAATGGTAAATAAGAAGCATTTTTACAATCTAGTAGTAAAGGTTTTAAGACACTAACATGAGAATTGAATGTTTTATAAGCAGCTAAAAATATGAATTTGTAATATTTGTATAAATTATTATGTAAATGCATGCTTCATAGTGTTTATGCAGTGTCATCTTAAATGATATATATGAATGTTAATTATGGTAATTAAGTATCATTTTTACAATCTAGTAGTAAAGGTTTTAAGACACTAACATGAGAATTGAGTGTTTTATAAGCAGCTAAAAATATGAATTTGTTATATTTGTATAAATTATTATGTAAAAGCATGCTTCATAGTGTTTATGCAGTGTCATCTTAAATGATATATATGAATGTTAATTATGGTAATTAAGTATCATTTTTACAATCTAGTAGTAAAGGTTTTAAGACACTAACATGAGAATTGAGTGTTTTATAAGCAGCTAAAAATATGAATTTGTTATATTTGTATAAATTATTATGTAAAAGCATGCTTCATAGTGTTTATGCAGTGTCATCTTAAATGAAATATATGAATGTTTATAATGGTAAATAAGAATTATTTGCTTAATATAATGATCAGGGTTTTTTGAAACTAATTTTATGTTATACTACTATTAATTGACTATAGATTACATTCTATATTCATTTCACATACATTGCATAAAACCATTATTATTATCAGAATCTTCTAGTCCATTGTTTAATGTAAGATGTTGATACTTTCCCAAGTTGTAGGAATGTGAATTTCCGTCTCGGCATGCATCAAGTGATCTGCTGTACTACCATCTGAAAAATTGTAGTCGGTTAAATATGTATAATAGTTGTAGGATAAAATGTCACTAATACATTCCATAATTAAAACGAAAATCTTTATATTACAACTAGTACCGGAATACACTGAGCAATTCAGAAATGGAAATAGTCAAAGAAAAACCAACACACAAACTTCATTCTTATTACAACATTTGTGAAAGCAGTTTGCAGTTGAAACTTAAATACTAATACACATGTAAAACTGCAAATAGATATGAAATATAAATATATAACAGATGATAAGATATAATAGTTTTGATAAGACAAAAAAGATCGTACATATCTACTATAATGTTTTGTTGGATTTGAATGTAAAATAAGTGTTTATAAAGAATACACTTGTACAATAACTTAAACTTGCTGTTTTTTTAATAGACTGTGACATAATCGTACCTCAAAAATAATACTGATTTGAACATAAAAATATCGAATCATTATTGAATAAAAGTACCGTAAAGCATATGATAAAACTAGACGATTTAAATTACAATACTTTGGATTATGGTTTAATGAAAACCTAATTATGAAAAAAACGCAGAAATAATAAAAAAAGATTTTTAAAACTGAGGCATATTTTAAGAATGAAAATTAAAAGCTCATTTTGATTACCAATACTATATTCATATTTTTCACAAATTTCAATTGATACACTACTATTAATTTACTATCAATTACATTTTATATTCATTACAAGTACATTGCATAAAATCATTATTATTATCAGAATCTTCAAGTCCATGTTCAATGTGGGATGTTGAAACTTTCCCAAATTCCGA
The DNA here is from genome assembly GCF_020882245.1 of Rhopalosiphum padi. NCBI lineage: Eukaryota > Metazoa > Arthropoda > Insecta > Hemiptera > Aphididae > Rhopalosiphum > Rhopalosiphum padi. Next base: position 61,395,693 of record NC_083599.1, read on the forward strand.
AAATGTTAATAAATGTCTCAGCATGCCTTGTGTGATCTACTATTATACTGCCATCTAAAAAAAAAAAAGTCATTTAAATATGTATAATAATTGGAGAAATTATAATAATGATGATTGATGAGCAAAAAAAGATAAGATAATAAAAATCTACCAGAGTGTTGTGTTGAATTTTAATGAAAAAAAAATATATAAAAAAAATATACTTGTACAATAACTTAAACTTGCTGATTTTTAATATGAAAAAAATATAAATTTGTAATATTTGTATTAATTTTTATGTAAAACCATGCTCCCTACTGTTTATGAAGTATCAGCTTCAATGAAATATATGAATATTAATAATGAATAAATAAGAATCATTTTTACAATCTAGTATTAAAGGTTTTAAGACACTAACATGAGAATTGAGTGTTTTATAAGCAGCAAAAAATATGTATTTGTAATATTTGTATAAATAATAATGAAAGAGCATGCTTCATAGTGTATATGCAGTGTCAGCCTCAATGAAATATATGAATGTTAATAATGGTAAATAAGAAGCATTTTTACAATCTAGTAGTAAAGGTTTTAAGACACTAACATGAGAATTGAATGTTTTATAAGCAGCTAAAAATATGAATTTGTAATATTTGTATAAATTATTATGTAAATGCATGCTTCATAGTGTTTATGCAGTGTCATCTTAAATGATATATATGAATGTTAATTATGGTAATTAAGTATCATTTTTACAATCTAGTAGTAAAGGTTTTAAGACACTAACATGAGAATTGAGTGTTTTATAAGCAGCTAAAAATATGAATTTGTTATATTTGTATAAATTATTATGTAAAAGCATGCTTCATAGTGTTTATGCAGTGTCATCTTAAATGATATATATGAATGTTAATTATGGTAATTAAGTATCATTTTTACAATCTAGTAGTAAAGGTTTTAAGACACTAACATGAGAATTGAGTGTTTTATAAGCAGCTAAAAATATGAATTTGTTATATTTGTATAAATTATTATGTAAAAGCATGCTTCATAGTGTTTATGCAGTGTCATCTTAAATGAAATATATGAATGTTTATAATGGTAAATAAGAATTATTTGCTTAATATAATGATCAGGGTTTTTTGAAACTAATTTTATGTTATACTACTATTAATTGACTATAGATTACATTCTATATTCATTTCACATACATTGCATAAAACCATTATTATTATCAGAATCTTCTAGTCCATTGTTTAATGTAAGATGTTGATACTTTCCCAAGTTGTAGGAATGTGAATTTCCGTCTCGGCATGCATCAAGTGATCTGCTGTACTACCATCTGAAAAATTGTAGTCGGTTAAATATGTATAATAGTTGTAGGATAAAATGTCACTAATACATTCCATAATTAAAACGAAAATCTTTATATTACAACTAGTACCGGAATACACTGAGCAATTCAGAAATGGAAATAGTCAAAGAAAAACTAACACACAAACTTCATTCTTATTACAACATTTGTGAAAGCAGTTTGCAGTTTAAACTTAAATACTAATACACATGTAAAACTGCAAATAGATATGAAATATAAATATATAACAGATGATAAGATATAATAGTTTTGATAAGACAAAAAAGATCGTACATATCTACTATAATGTTTTGTTGGATTTGAATGTAAAATAAGTGTTTATAAAGAATACACTTGTACAATAACTTAAACTTGCTGTTTTTTTAATAGACTGTGACATAATCGTACCTCAAAAATAATACTGATTTGAACATAAAAATATCGAATCATTATTGAATAAAAGTACCGTAAAGCATATGATAAAACTAGACGATTTAAATTACAATACTTTGGATTATGGTTTAATGAAAACCTAATTATGAAAAAAACGCAGAAATAATAAAAAAAGATTTTTAAAACTGAGGCATATTTTAAGAATGAAAATTAAAAGATCATTTTGATTACCAATACTATATTCATATTTTTCACAAATTTCAATTGATACACTACTATTAATTTACTATCAATTACATTTTATATTCATTACAAGTACATTGCATAAAATCATTATTATTATCAGAATCTTCAAGTCCATGTTCAATGTGGGATGTTGAAACTTTCCCAAATTCCGAAAATGTTAATAAATGTCTCAGCATGCCTTGTGTGATCTACTATTATACTGCCATCTAAAAAAAAAAAAGTCATTTAAATATGTATAATAATTGGAGAAATTATAATAATGATGATTGATGAGCAAAAAAAGATAAGATAATAAAAATCTACCAGAGTGTTGTGTTGAATTTTAATGAAAAAAAAATATATAAAAAAAATATACTTGTACAATAACTTAAACTTGCTGATTTTTAATATGAAAAAAATATAAATTTGTAATATTTGTATTAATTTTTATGTAAAACCATGCTTCCTACTGTTTATGAAGTATCAGCTTCAATGAAATATATGAATATTAATAATGAATAAATAAGAATCATTTTTACAATCTAGTATTAAAGGTTTTAAGACACTAACATGAGAATTGAGTGTTTTATAAGCAGCAAAAAATATGAATTTGTAATATTTGTATAAATAATAATGAAAGAGCATGCTTCATAGTGTATATGCAGTGTCAGCCTCAATGAAATATATGAATGTTAATAATGGTAAATAAGAAGCATTTTTACAATCTAGTAGTAAAGGTTTTAAGACACTAACATGAGAATTGAATGTTTTATAAGCAGCTAAAAATATGAATTTGTAATATTTGTATAAATTATTATGTAAATGCATGCTTCATAGTGTTTATGCAGTGTCATCTTAAATGATATATATGAATGTTAATTATGGTAATTAAGTATCATTTTTACAATCTAGTAGTAAAGGTTTTAAGACACTAACATGAGAATTGAGTGTTTTATAAGCAGCTAAAAATATGAATTTGTTATATTTGTATAAATTATTATGTAAAAGCATGCTTCATAGTGTTTATGCAGTGTCATCTTAAATGATATATATGAATGTTAATTATGGTAATTAAGTATCATTTTTACAATCTAGTAGTAAAGGTTTTAAGACACTAACATGAGAATTGAGTGTTTTATAAGCAGCTAAAAATATGAATTTGTTATATTTGTATAAATTATTATGTAAAAGCATGCTTCATAGTGTTTATGCAGTGTCATCTTAAATGAAATATATGAATGTTTATAATGGTAAATAAGAATTATTTGCTTAATATAATGATCAGGGTTTTTTGAAACTAATTTTATGTTATACTACTATTAATTGACTATAGATTACATTCTATATTCATTTCACATACATTGCATAAAACCATTATTATTATCAGAATCTTCTAGTCCATTGTTTAATGTAAGATGTTGATACTTTCCCAAGTTGTAGGAATGTGAATTTCCGTCTCGGCATGCATCAAGTGATCTGCTGTACTACCATCTGAAAAATTGTAGTCGGTTAAATATGTATAATAGTTGTAGGATAAAATGTCACTAATACATTCCATAATTAAAACGAAAATCTTTATATTACAACTAGTACCGGAATACACTGAGCAATTCAGAAATGGAAATAGTCAAAGAAAAACCAACACACAAACTTCATTCTTATTACAACATTTGTGAAAGCAGTTTGCAGTTGAAACTTAAATACTAATACACATGTAAAACTGCAAATAGATATGAAATATAAATATATAACAGATGATAAGATATAATAGTTTTGATAAGACAAAAAAGATCGTACATATCTACTATAATGTTTTGTTGGATTTGAATGTAAAATAAGTGTTTATAAAGAATACACTTGTACAATAACTTAAACTTGCTGTTTTTTTAATAGACTGTGACATAATCGTACCTCAAAAATAATACTGATTTGAACATAAAAATATCGAATCATTATTGAATAAAAGTACCGTAAAGCATATGATAAAACTAGACGATTTAAATTACAATACTTTGGATTATGGTTTAATGAAAACCTAATTATGAAAAAAACGCAGAAATAATAAAAAAAGATTTTTAAAACTGAGGCATATTTTAAGAATGAAAATTAAAAGCTCATTTTGATTACCAATACTATATTCATATTTTTCACAAATTTCAATTGATACACTACTATTAATTTACTATCAATTACATTTTATATTCATTACAAGTACATTGCATAAAATCATTATTATTATCAGAATCTTCAAGTCCATGTTCAATGTGGGATGTTGAAACTTTCCCAAATTCCGAAAATGTTAATAAATGTCTCAGCATGCCTTGTGTGATCTACTATTATACTGCCATCTAAAAAAAAAAAAGTCATTTAAATATGTATAATGGTTGGAGAAATTATAATAATGATGATTGATGAGCAAAAAAAGATAAGATAATAAAAATCTACCAGAGTGTTGTGTTGAATTTTAATGAAAAAAAAATATATAAAAAAAATATACTTGTACAATAACTTAAACTTGCTGATTTTTAATATGAAAAAAATATAAATTTGTAATATTTGTATTAATTTTTATGTAAAACCATGCTTCCTACTGTTTATGAAGTATCAGCTTCAATGAAATATATGAATATTAATAATGAATAAATAAGAATCATTTTTACAATCTAGTATTAAAGGTTTTAAGACACTAACATGAGAATTGAGTGTTTTATAAGCAGCAAAAAATATGTATTTGTAATATTTGTATAAATAATAATGAAAGAGCATGCTTCATAGTGTATATGCAGTGTCAGCCTCAATGAAATATATGAATGTTAATAATGGTAAATAAGAAGCATTTTTACAATCTAGTAGTAAAGGTTTTAAGACACTAACATGAGAATTGAATGTTTTATAAGCAGCTAAAAATATGAATTTGTAATATTTGTATAAATTATTATGTAAAAGCATGCTTCATAGTGTTTATGCAGTGTCAGCCTCAATGAAATATATGAATGTTAATAATGGTAAATAAGAAGCATTTTTACAATCTAGTAGTAAAGGTTTTAAGACACTAACATGAGAATTGAATGTTTTATAAGCAGCTAAAAATATGAATTTGTAATATTTGTATAAATTATTATGTAAATGCATGCTTCATAGTGTTTATGCAGTGTCATCTTAAATGATATATATGAATGTTAATTATGGTAATTAAGTATCATTTTTACAAACTAGTAGTAAAGGTTTTAAGACACTAACATGAGAATTGAGTGTTTTATAAGCAGCTAAAAATATGAATTTGTTATATTTGTATAAATTATTATGTAAAAGCATGCTTCATAGTGTTTATGCAGTGTCATCTTAAATGATATATATGAATGTTAATTATGGTAATTAAGTATCATTTTAAAATCTAGTAGTAAAGGTTTTAAGACACTAACATGAGAATTGAGTGTTTTATAAGCAGCTAAAAATATGAATTTGTTATATTTGTATAAATTATTATGTAAAAGCATGCTTCATAGTGTTTATGCAGTGTCATCTTAAATGATATATATGAATGTTAATTATGGTAATTAAGTATCATTTTTACAATCTAGTAGTAAAGGTTTTAAGACACTAACATGAGAATTGAGTGTTTTATAAGCAGCTAAAAATATGAATTTGTTATATTTGTATAAATTATTATGTAAAAGCATGCTTCATAGTGTTTATGCAGTGCCATCTTAAATGAAATATATGAATGTTTATAATGGTAAATAAGAATTATTTGCTGAATATAATGATCAGGGTTTTTTGAAACTAATTTTATGTTATACTACTATTAATTGACTATAGATTACATTCTATATTCATTTCACATACATTGCATAAAACCATTATTATTATCAGAATCTTCTAGTCCATTGTTTAATGTAAGATGTTGATACTTTCCCAAGTTGTAGGAATGTGAATTTCCGTCTCGGCATGCATCAAGTGATCTGCTGTACTACCATCTGAAAAATTGTAGTCGGTTAAATATGTATAATAGTTGTAGGATAAAATGTCACTAATACATTCCATAATTAAAACGAAAATCTTTATATTACAACTAGTACCGGAATACACTGAGCAATTCAGAAATGGAAATAGTCAAAGAAAAACTAACACACAAACTTCATTCTTATTACAACATTTGTGAAAGCAGTTTGCAGTTGAAACTTAAATACTAATACACATGTAAAACTGCAAATAGATATGAAATATAAATATATAACAGATGATAAGATATAATAGTTTTGATAAGACAAAAAAGATCGTACATATCTACTATAATGTTTTGTTGGATTTGAATGTAAAATAAGTGTTTATAAAGAATACACTTGTACAATAACTTAAACTTGCTGTTTTTTTAATAGACTGTGACATAATCGTACCTCAAAAATAATACTGATTTGAACATAAAAATATCGAATCATTATTGAATAAAAGTACCGTAAAGCATATGATAAAACTAGACGATTTAAATTACAATACTTTGGATTATGGTTTAATGAAAACCTAATTATGAAAAAAACGCAGAAATAATAAAAAAAGATTTTTAAAACTGAGGCATATTTTAAGAATGAAAATTAAAAGCTCATTTTGATTACCAATACTATATTCATATTTTTCACAAATTTCAATTGATACACTACTATTAATTTACTATCAATTACATTTTATATTCATTACAAGTACATTGCATAAAATCATTATTATTATCAGAATCTTCAAGTCCATGTTCAATGTGGGATGTTGAAACTTTCCCAAATTCCGAAAATGTTAATAAATGTCTCAGCATGCCTTGTGTGATCTACTATTATACTGCCATCTAAAAAAAAAAAAGTCATTTAAATATGTATAATGGTTGGAGAAATTATAATAATGATGATTGATGAGCAAAAAAAGATAAGATAATAAAAATCTACCAGAGTGTTGTGTTGAATTTTAATGAAAAAAAAATATATAAAAAAAATATACTTGTACAATAACTTAAACTTGCTGATTTTTAATATGAAAAAAATATAAATTTGTAATATTTGTATTAATTTTTATGTAAAACCATGCTTCCTACTGTTTATGAAGTATCAGCTTCAATGAAATATATGAATATTAATAATGAATAAATAAGAATCATTTTTACAATCTAGTATTAAAGGTTTTAAGACACTAACATGAGAATTGAGTGTTTTATAAGCAGCAAAAAATATGAATTTGTAATATTTGTATAAATAATAATGAAAGAGCATGCTTCATAGTGTATATGCAGTGTCAGCCTCAATGAAATATATGAATGTTAATAATGGTAAATAAGAAGCATTTTTACAATCTAGTAGTAAAGGTTTTAAGACACTAACATGAGAATTGAATGTTTTATAAGCAGCTAAAAATATGAATTTGTAATATTTGTATAAATTATTATGTAAATGCATGCTTCATAGTGTTTATGCAGTGTCATCTTAAATGATATATATGAATGTTAATTATGGTAATTAAGTATCATTTTTACAATCTAGTAGTAAAGGTTTTAAGACACTAACATGAGAATTGAGTGTTTTATAAGCAGCTAAAAATATGAATTTGTTATATTTGTATAAATTATTATGTAAAAGCATGCTTCATAGTGTTTATGCAGTGTCATCTTAAATGATATATATGAATGTTAATTATGGTAATTAAGTATCATTTTTACAATCTAGTAGTAAAGGTTTTAAGACACTAACATGAGAATTGAGTGTTTTATAAGCAGCTAAAAATATGAATTTGTTATATTTGTATAAATTATTATGTAAATGCATGCTTCATAGTGTTTATGCAGTGTCATCTTAAATGATATATATGAATGTTAATTATGGTAATTAAGTATCATTTTTACAATCTAGTAGTAAAGGTTTTAAGACACTAACATGAGAATTGAGTGTTTTATAAGCAGCTAAAAATATGAATTTGTTATATTTGTATAAATTATTATGTAAAAGCATGCTTCATAGTGTTTATGCAGTGTCATCTTAAATGATATATATGAATGTTAATTATGGTAATTAAGTATCATTTTTACAATCTAGTAGTAAAGGTTTTAAGACACTAACATGAGAATTGAGTGTTTTATAAGCAGCTAAAAATATGAATTTGTTATATTTGTATAAATTATTATGTAAAAGCATGCTTCATAGTGTTTATGCAGTGTCATCTTAAATGAAATATATGAATGTTTATAATGGTAAATAAGAATTATTTGCTTAATATAATGATCAGGGTTTTTTGAAACTAATTTTATGTTATACTACTATTAATTGACTATCGATTACATTCTATATTCATTTCACATACATTGCATAAAACCATTATTATTATCAGAATCTTCTAGTCCATTGTTTAATGTAAGATGTTGATACTTTCCCAAGTTGTAGGAATGTGAATTTCCATCTCGGCATGCATCAAGTGATCTGCTGTACTACCATCTGAAAAATTGTAGTCGGTTAAATATGTATAATAGTTGTAGGATAAAATGTCACTAATACATTCCATAATTAAAACGAAAATCTTTATATTACAACTAGTACCGGAATACACTGAGCAATTCAGAAATGGAAATAGTCAAAGAAAAACTAACACACAAACTTCATTCTTATTACAACATTTGTGAAAGCAGTTTGCAGTTGAAACTTAAATACTAATACACATGTAAAACTGCAAATAGATATGAAATATAAATATATAACAGATGATAAGATATAATAGTTTTAATAAGACAAAAAAGATCGTACATATCTACTATAATGTTTTGTTGGATTTGAATGTAAAATAAGTGTTTATAAAGAATACACTTGTACAATAACTTAAACTTGCTGTTTTTTTAATAGACTGTGACATAATCGTACCTCAAAAATAATACTGATTTGAACATAAAAATATCGAATCATTAATGAATAAAAGTACCGTAAAGCATATGATAAAACTAGACGATTTAAATTACAATACTTTGGATTATGGTTTAATGAAAACCTAATTATGAAAAAAACGCAGAAATAATAAAAAAAGATTTTTAAAACTGAGGCATATTTTAAGAATGAAAATTAAAAGCTCAATTTGATTACCAATACTATATTCATATTTTTCACAAATTTCAATTGATACACTACTATTAATTTACTATCAATTACATTTTATATTCATTACAAGTACATTGCATAAAATCATTATTATTATCAGAATCTTCAAGTCCATGTTCAATGTGGGATGTTGAAACTTTCCCAAATTCCGAAAATGTTAATAAATGTCTCAGCATGCCTTGTGTGATCTACTATTATACTGCCATCTAAAAAAAAAAAAGTCATTTAAATATGTATAATGGTTGGAGAAATTATAATAATGATGATTGATGAGCAAAAAAAGATAAGATAATAAAAATCTACCAGAGTGTTGTGTTGAATTTTAATGAAAAAAAAATATATAAAAAAAATATACTTGTACAATAACTTAAACTTGCTGATTTTTAATATGAAAAAAATATAAATTTTTAATATTTGTATTAATTTTTATGTAAAACCATGCTTCCTACTGTTTATGAAGTATCAGCTTCAATGAAATATATGAATATTAATAATGAATAAATAAGAATCATTTTTACAATCTAGTATTAAAGGTTTTAAGACACTAACATGAGAATTGAGTGTTTTATAAGCAGCTAAAAATATGAATTTGTAATATTTGTATAAATAATAATGAAAGAGCATGCTTCATAGTGTTTATGCAGTGTCATCTTAAATGATATATATGAATGTTAATTATGGTAATTAAGTATCATTTTTACAATCTAGTAGTAAAGGTTTTAAGACACTAACATGAGAATTGAGTGTTTTATAAGCAGCTAAAAATATGAATTTGTTATATTTGTATAAATTATTATGTAAAAGCATGCTTCATAGTGTTTATGCAGTGTCATCTTAAATGAAATATATGAATGTTTATAATGGTAAATAAGAATTATTTGCTTAATATAATGATCAGGGTTTTTTGAAACTAATTTTATGTTATACTACTATTAATTGACTATAGATTACATTCTATATTCATTTCACATACATTGCATAAAACCATTATTATTATCAGAATCTTCTAGTCCATTGTTTAATGTAAGATGTTGATACTTTCCCAAGTTGTAGGAATGTGAATTTCCGTCTCGGCATGCATCAAGTGATCTGCTGTACTACCATCTGAAAAATTGTAGTCGGTTAAATATGTATAATAGTTGTAGGATAAAATGTCACTAATACATTCCATAATTAAAACGAAAATCTTTATATTACAACTAGTACCGGAATACACTGAGCAATTCAGAAATGGAAATAGTCAAAGAAAAACTAACACACAAACTTCATTCTTATTACAACATTTGTGAAAGCAGTTTGCAGTTGAAACTTAAATACTAATACACATGTAAAACTGCAAATAGATATGAAATATAAATATATAACAGATGATAAGATATAATAGTTTTGATAAGACAAAAAAGATCGTACATATCTACTATAATGTTTTGTTGGATTTGAATGTAAAATAAGTGTTTATAAAGAATACACTTGTACAATAACTTAAACTTGCTGTTTTTTTAATAGACTGTGACATAATCGTACCTCAAAAATAATACTGATTTGAACATAAAAATATCGAATCATTAATGAATAAAAGTACCGTAAAGCATATGATAAAACTAGACGATTTGAATTACAATACTTTGGATTATGGTTTAATGAAAACCTAATTATGAAAAAAACGCAGAAATAATAAAAAAAGATTTTTAAAACTGAGGCATATTTTAAGAATGAAAATTAAAAGCTCAATTTGATTACCAATACTATATTCATATTTTTTACAAATTTCAATTGATACACTACTATTAATTTACTATCAATTACATTTTATATTCATTACAAGTACATTGCATAAAATCATTATTATTATCAGAATCTTCAAGTCCATGTTCAATGTGGGATGTTGAAACTTTCCCAAATTCCGAAAATGTTAATAAATGTCTCAGCATGCCTTGTGTGATCTACTATTATACTGCCATCTAAAAAAAAAAAAGTCATTTAAATATGTATAATGGTTGGAGAAATTATAATAATGATGATTGATGAGCAAAAAAAGATAAGATAATAAAAATCTACCAGAGTGTTGTGTTGAATTTTAATGAAAAAAAAATATATAAAAAAAATATACTTGTACAATAACTTAAACTTGCTGATTTTTAATATGAAAAAAATATAAATTTGTAATATTTGTATTAATTTTTATGTAAAACCATGCTTCCTACTGTTTATGAAGTATCAGCTTCAATGAAATATATGAATATTAATAATGAATAAATAAGAATCATTTTTACAATCTAGTATTAAAGGTTTTAAGACACTAACATGAGAATTGAGTGTTTTATAAGCAGCAAAAAATATGAATTTGTAATATTTGTATAAATAATAATGAAAGAGCATGCTTCATAGTGTATATGCAGTGTCAGCCTCAATGAAATATATGAATGTTAATAATGGTAAATAAGAAGCATTTTTACAATCTAGTAGTAAAGGTTTTAAGACACTAACATGAGAATTGAATGTTTTATAAGCAGCTAAAAATATGAATTTGTAATATTTGTATAAATTATTATGTAAAAGCATGCTTCATAGTGTTTATGCAGTGTCATCTTAAATGATATATATGAATGTTAATTATGGTAATTAAGTATCATTTTTACAATCTAGTAGTAAAGGTTTTAAGACACTAACATGAGAATTGAGTGTTTTATAAGCAGCTAAAAATATGAATTTGTAATATTTGTATAAATTATTATGTAAATGCATGCTTCATAGTGTTTATGCAGTGTCATCTTAAATGATATATATGAATGTTAATTATGGTAATTAAGTATCATTTTTACAATCTAGTAGTAAAGGTTTTAAGACACTAACATGAGAATTGAGTGTTTTATAAGCAGCTAAAAATATGAATTTGTTATATTTGTATAAATTATTATGTAAAAGCATGCTTCATAGTGTTTATGCAGTGTCATCTTAAATGATATATATGAATGTTAATTATGGTAATTAAGTATCATTTTTACAATCTAGTAGTAAAGGTTTTAAGACACTAACATGAGAATTGAGTGTTTTATAAGCAGCTAAAAATATGAATTTGTTATATTTGTATAAATTATTATGTAAAAGCATGCTTCATAGTGTTTATGCAGTGTCATCTTAAATGAAATATATGAATGTTTATAATGGTAAATAAGAATTATTTGCTTAATATAATGATCAGGGTTTTTTGAAACTAATTTTATGTTATACTACTATTAATTGACTATAGATTACATTCTATATTCATTTCACATACATTGCATAAAACCATTATTATTATCAGAATCTTCTAGTCCATTGTTTAATGTAAGATGTTTATACTTTCCCAAGTTGTAGGAATGTGAATTTCCGTCTCGGCATGCATCAAGTGATCTGCTGTACTACCATCTGAAAAATTGTAGTCGGTTAAATATGTATAATAGTTGTAGGATAAAATGTCACTAATACATTCCATAATTAAAACGAAAATCTTTATATTACAACTAGTACCGGAATACACTGAGCAATTCAGAAATGGAAATAGTCAAAGAAAAACTAACACACAAACTTCATTCTTATTACAACATTTGTGAAAGCAGTTTGCAGTTGAAACTTAAATACTAATACACATGTAAAACTGCAAATAGATATGAAATATAAATATATAACAGATGATAAGATATAATAGTTTTGATAAGACAAAAAAGATCGTACATATCTACTATAATGTTTTGTTGGATTTGAATGTAAAATAAGTGTTTATAAAGAATACACTTGTACAATAACTTAAACTTGCTGTTTTTTTAATAGACTGTGACATAATCGTACCTCAAAAATAATACTGATTTGAACATAAAAATATCGAATCATTATTGAATAAAAGTACCGTAAAGCATATGATAAAACTAGATGATTTAAATTACAATACTTTGGATTATGGTTTAATGAAAACCTAATTATGAAAAAAACGCAGAAATAATAAAAAAAGATTTTTAAAACTGAGGCATATTTTAAGAATGAAAATTAAAAGCTCATTTTGATTACCAATACTATATTCATATTTTTCACAAATTTCAATTGATACACTACTATTAATTTACTATCAATTACATTTTATATTCATTACAAGTACATTGCATAAAATCATTATTATTATCAGAATCTTCAAGTCCATGTTCAATGTGGGATGTTGAAACTTTCCCAAATTCCGAAAATGTTAATAAATGTCTCAGCATGCCTTGTGTGATCTACTATTATACTGCCATCTAAAAAAAAAAAAGTCATTTAAATATGTATAATGGTTGGAGAAATTATAATAATGATGATTGATGAGCAAAAAAAGATAAGATAATAAAAATCTACCAGAGTGTTGTGTTGAATTTTAATGAAAAAAAAATATATAAAAAAAATATACTTGTACAATAACTTAAACTTGCTGATTTTTAATATGAAAAAAATATAAATTTGTAATATTTGTATTAATTTTTATGTAAAACCATGCTTCCTACTGTTTATGAAGTATCAGCTTCAATGAAATATATGAATATTAATAATGAATAAATAAGAATCATTTTTACAATCTAGTATTAAAGGTTTTAAGACACTAACATGAGAATTGAGTGTTTTATAAGCAGCAAAAAATATGAATTTGTAATATTTGTATAAATAATAATGAAAGAGCATGCTTCATAGTGTATATGCAGTGTCAGCCTCAATGAAATATATGAATGTTAATAATGGTAAATAAGAAGCATTTTTACAATCTAGTAGTAAAGGTTTTAAGACACTAACATGAGAATTGAATGTTTTATAAGCAGCTAAAAATATGAATTTGTAATATTTGTATAAATTATTATGTAAAAGCATGCTTCATAGTGTTTATGCAGTGTCATCTTAAATGATATATATGAATGTTAATAATGGTAAATAAGAAGCATTTTTACAATCTAGTAGTAAAGGTTTTAAGACACTAACATGAGAATTGAATGTTTTATAAGCAGCTAAAAATATGAATTTGTAATATTTGTATAAATTATTATGTAAATGCATGCTTCATAGTGTTTATGCAGTGTCATCTTAAATGATATATATGAATGTTAATTATGGTAATTAAGTATCATTTTTACAATCTAGTAGTAAAGGTTTTAAGACACTAACATGAGAATTGAGTGTTTTATAAGCAGCTAAAAATATGAATTTGTTATATTTGTATAAATTATTATGTAAAAGCATGCTTCATAGTGTTTATGCAGTGTCATCTTAAATGATATATATGAATGTTAATTATGGTAATTAAGTATCATTTTTACAATCTAGTAGTAAAGGTTTTAAGACACTAACATGAGAATTGAGTGTTTTATAAGCAGCTAAAAATATGAATTTGTTATATTTGTATAAATTATTATGTAAAAGCATGCTTCATAGTGTTTATGCAGTGTCATCTTAAATGAAATATATGAATGTTTATAATGGTAAATAAGAATTATTTGCTTAATATAATGATCAGGGTTTTTTGAAACTAATTTTATGTTATACTACTATTAATTGACTATAGATTACATTCTATATTCATTTCACATACATTGCATAAAACCATTATTATTATCAGAATCTTCTAGTCCATTGTTTAATGTAAGATGTTGATACTTTCCCAAGTTGTAGGAATGTGAATTTCCGTCTCGGCATGCATCAAGTGATCTGCTGTACTACCATCTGAAAAATTGTAGTCGGTTAAATATGTATAATAGTTGTAGGATAAAATGTCACTAATACATTCCATAATTAAAACGAAAATCTTTATATTACAACTAGTACCGGAATACACTGAGCAATTCAGAAATGGAAATAGTCAAAGAAAAACTAACACACAAACTTCATTCTTATTACAACATTTGTGAAAGCAGTTTGCAGTTGAAACTTAAATACTAATACACATGTAAAACTGCAAATAGATATGAAATATAAATATATAACAGATGATAAGATATAATAGTTTTGATAAGACAAAAAAGATCGTACATATCTACTATAATGTTTTGTTGGATTTGAATGTAAAATAAGTGTTTATAAAGAATACACTTGTACAATAACTTAAACTTGCTGTTTTTTTAATAGACTGTGACATAATCGTACCTCAAAAATAATACTGATTTGAACATAAAAATATCGAATCATTATTGAATAAAAGTACCGTAAAGCATATGATAAAACTAGACGATTTAAATTACAATACTTTGGATTATGGTTTAATGAAAACCTAATTATGAAAAAAACGCAGAAATAATAAAAAAAGATTTTTAAAACTGAGGCATATTTTAAGAATGAAAATTAAAAGCTCATTTTGATTACCAATACTATATTCATATTTTTCACAAATTTCAATTGATACACTACTATTAATTTACTATCAATTACATTTTATATTCATTACAAGTACATTGCATAAAATCATTATTATTATCAGAATCTTCAAGTCCATGTTCAATGTGGGATGTTGAAACTTTCCCAAATTCCGAAAATGTTAATAAATGTCTCAGCATGCCTTGTGTGATCTACTATTATACTGCCATCTAAAAAAAAAAAAGTCATTTAAATATGTATAATGGTTGGAGAAATTATAATAATGATGATTGATGAGCAAAAAAAGATAAGATAATAAAAATCTACCAGAGTGTTGTGTTGAATTTTAATGAAAAAAAAATATATAAAAAAAATATACTTGTACAATAACTTAAACTTGCTGATTTTTAATATGAAAAAAATATAAATTTGTAATATTTGTATTAATTTTTATGTAAAACCATGCTTCCTACTGTTTATGAAGTATCAGCTTCAATGAAATATATGAATATTAATAATGAATAAATAAGAATCATTTTTACAATCTAGTATTAAAGGTTTTAAGACACTAACATGAGAATTGAGTGTTTTATAAGCAGCAAAAAATATGAATTTGTAATATTTGTATAAATAATAATGAAAGAGCATGCTTCATAGTGTATATGCAGTGTCAGCCTCAATGAAATATATGAATGTTAATAATGGTAAATAAGAAGCATTTTTACAATCTAGTAGTAAAGGTTTTAAGACACTAACATGAGAATTGAATGTTTTATAAGCAGCTAAAAATATGAATTTGTAATATTTGTATAAATTATTATGTAAAAGCATGCTTCATAGTGTTTATGCAGTGTCATCTTAAATGATATATATGAATGTTAATAATGGTAAATAAGAAGCATTTTTACAATCTAGTAGTAAAGGTTTTAAGACACTAACATGAGAATTGAATGTTTTATAAGCAGCTAAAAATATGAATTTGTAATATTTGTATAAATTATTATGTAAATGCATGCTTCATAGTGTTTATGCAGTGTCATCTTAAATGATATATATGAATGTTAATTATGGTAATTAAGTATCATTTTTACAATCTAGTAGTAAAGGTTTTAAGACACTAACATGAGAATTGAGTGTTTTATAAGCAGCTAAAAATATGAATTTGTTATATTTGTATAAATTATTATGTAAAAGCATGCTTCATAGTGTTTATGCAGTGTCATCTTAAATGATATATATGAATGTTAATTATGGTAATTAAGTATCATTTTTACAATCTAGTAGTAAAGGTTTTAAGACACTAACATGAGAATTGAGTGTTTTATAAGCAGCTAAAAATATGAATTTGTTATATTTGTATAAATTATTATGTAAAAGCATGCTTCATAGTGTTTATGCAGTGTCATCTTAAATGAAATATATGAATGTTTATAATGGTAAATAAGAATTATTTGCTTAATATAATGATCAGGGTTTTTTGAAACTAATTTTATGTTATACTACTATTAATTGACTATAGATTACATTCTATATTCATTTCACATACATTGCATAAAACCATTATTATTATCAGAATCTTCTAGTCCATTGTTTAATGTAAGATGTTGATACTTTCCCAAGTTGTAGGAATGTGAATTTCCGTCTCGGCATGCATCAAGTGATCTGCTGTACTACCATCTGAAAAATTGTAGTCGGTTAAATATGTATAATAGTTGTAGGATAAAATGTCACTAATACATTCCATAATTAAAACGAAAATCTTTATATTACAACTAGTACCGGAATACACTGAGCAATTCAGAAATGGAAATAGTCAAAGAAAAACTAACACACAAACTTCATTCTTATTACAACATTTGTGAAAGCAGTTTGCAGTTGAAACTTAAATACTAATACACATGTAAAACTGCAAATAGATATGAAATATAAATATATAACAGATGATAAGATATAATAGTTTTGATAAGACAAAAAAGATCGTACATATCTACTATAATGTTTTGTTGGATTTGAATGTAAAATAAGTGTTTATAAAGAATACACTTGTACAATAACTTAAACTTGCTGTTTTTTTAATAGACTGTGACATAATCGTACCTCAAAAATAATACTGATTTGAACATAAAAATATCGAATCATTATTGAATAAAAGTACCGTAAAGCATATGATAAAACTAGACGATTTAAATTACAATACTTTGGATTATGGTTTAATGAAAACCTAATTATGAAAAAAACGCAGAAATAATAAAAAAAGATTTTTAAAACTGAGGCATATTTTAAGAATGAAAATTAAAAGCTCATTTTGATTACCAATACTATATTCATATTTTTCACAAATTTCAATTGATACACTACTATTAATTTACTATCAATTACATTTTATATTCATTACAAGTACATTGCATAAAATCATTATTATTATCAGAATCTTCAAGTCCATGTTCAATGTGGGATGTTGAAACTTTCCCAAATTCCGAAAATGTTAATAAATGTCTCAGCATGCCTTGTGTGATCTACTATTATACTGCCATCTAAAAAAAAAAAAGTCATTTAAATATGTATAATGGTTGGAGAAATTATAATAATGATGATTGATGAGCAAAAAAAGATAAGATAATAAAAATCTACCAGAGTGTTGTGTTGAATTTTAATGAAAAAAAAATATATAAAAAAAATATACTTGTACAATAACTTAAACTTGCTGATTTTTAATATGAAAAAAATATAAATTTGTAATATTTGTATTAATTTTTATGTAAAACCATGCTTCCTACTGTTTATGAAGTATCAGCTTCAATGAAATATATGAATATTAATAATGAATAAATAAGAATCATTTTTACAATCTAGTATTAAAGGTTTTAAGACACTAACATGAGAATTGAGTGTTTTATAAGCAGCAAAAAATATGAATTTGTAATATTTGTATAAATAATAATGAAAGAGCATGCTTCATAGTGTATATGCAGTGTCAGCCTCAATGAAATATATGAATGTTAATAATGGTAAATAAGAAGCATTTTTACAATCTAGTAGTAAAGGTTTTAAGACACTAACATGAGAATTGAATGTTTTATAAGCAGCTAAAAATATGAATTTGTAATATTTGTATAAATTATTATGTAAAAGCATGCTTCATAGTGTTTATGCAGTGTCAGCCTCAATGAAATATATGAATGTTAATAATGGTAAATAAGAAGCATTTTTACAATCTAGTAGTAAAGGTTTTAAGACACTAACATGAGAATTGAATGTTTTATAAGCAGCTAAAAATATGAATTTGTAATATTTGTATAAATTATTATGTAAATGCATGCTTCATAGTGTTTATGCAGTGTCATCTTAAATGATATATATGAATGTTAATTATGGTAATTAAGTATCATTTTTACAATCTAGTAGTAAAGGTTTTAAGACACTAACATGAGAATTGAGTGTTTTATAAGCAGCTAAAAATATGAATTTGTTATATTTGTATAAATTATTATGTAAAAGCA
This sequence comes from Rhopalosiphum padi, assembly GCF_020882245.1. Lineage (NCBI taxonomy): Eukaryota > Metazoa > Arthropoda > Insecta > Hemiptera > Aphididae > Rhopalosiphum > Rhopalosiphum padi. The sequence goes on from NC_083599.1 coordinate 61,414,595, forward strand.
TGCTTCATAGTGTTTATGCAGTGTCATCTTAAATGATATATATGAATGTTAATTATGGTAATTAAGTATCATTTTTACAATCTAGTAGTAAAGGTTTTAAGACACTAACATGAGAATTGAGTGTTTTATAAGCAGCTAAAAATATGAATTTGTTATATTTGTATAAATTATTATGTAAAAGCATGCTTCATAGTGTTTATGCAGTGTCATCTTAAATGAAATATATGAATGTTTATAATGGTAAATAAGAATTATTTGCTTAATATAATGATCAGGGTTTTTTGAAACTAATTTTATGTTATACTACTATTAATTGACTATAGATTACATTCTATATTCATTTCACATACATTGCATAAAACCATTATTATTATCAGAATCTTCTAGTCCATTGTTTAATGTAAGATGTTGATACTTTCCCAAGTTGTAGGAATGTGAATTTCCGTCTCGGCATGCATCAAGTGATCTGCTGTACTACCATCTGAAAAATTGTAGTCGGTTAAATATGTATAATAGTTGTAGGATAAAATGTCACTAATACATTCCATAATTAAAACGAAAATCTTTATATTACAACTAGTACCGGAATACACTGAGCAATTCAGAAATGGAAATAGTCAAAGAAAAACTAACACACAAACTTCATTCTTATTACAACATTTGTGAAAGCAGTTTGCAGTTGAAACTTAAATACTAATACACATGTAAAACTGCAAATAGATATGAAATATAAATATATAACAGATGATAAGATATAATAGTTTTGATAAGACAAAAAAGATCGTACATATCTACTATAATGTTTTGTTGGATTTGAATGTAAAATAAGTGTTTATAAAGAATACACTTGTACAATAACTTAAACTTGCTGTTTTTTTAATAGACTGTGACATAATCGTACCTCAAAAATAATACTGATTTGAACATAAAAATATCGAATCATTATTGAATAAAAGTACCGTAAAGCATATGATAAAACTAGACGATTTAAATTACAATACTTTGGATTATGGTTTAATGAAAACCTAATTATGAAAAAAACGCAGAAATAATAAAAAAAGATTTTTAAAACTGAGGCATATTTTAAGAATGAAAATTAAAAGCTCATTTTGATTACCAATACTATATTCATATTTTTCACAAATTTCAATTGATACACTACTATTAATTTACTATCAATTACATTTTATATTCATTACAAGTACATTGCATAAAATCATTATTATTATCAGAATCTTCAAGTCCATGTTCAATGTGGGATGTTGAAACTTTCCCAAATTCCGAAAATGTTAATAAATGTCTCAGCATGCCTTGTGTGATCTACTATTATACTGCCATCTAAAAAAAAAAAAGTCATTTAAATATGTATAATGGTTGGAGAAATTATAATAATGATGATTGATGAGCAAAAAAAGATAAGATAATAAAAATCTACCAGAGTGTTGTGTTGAATTTTAATGAAAAAAAAATATATAAAAAAAATATACTTGTACAATAACTTAAACTTGCTGATTTTTAATATGAAAAAAATATAAATTTGTAATATTTGTATTAATTTTTATGTAAAACCATGCTTCCTACTGTTTATGAAGTATCAGCTTCAATGAAATATATGAATATTAATAATGAATAAATAAGAATCATTTTTACAATCTAGTATTAAAGGTTTTAAGACACTAACATGAGAATTGAGTGTTTTATAAGCAGCAAAAAATATGAATTTGTAATATTTGTATAAATAATAATGAAAGAGCATGCTTCATAGTGTATATGCAGTGTCAGCCTCAATGAAATATATGAATGTTAATAATGGTAAATAAGAAGCATTTTTACAATCTAGTAGTAAAGGTTTTAAGACACTAACATGAGAATTGAATGTTTTATAAGCAGCTAAAAATATGAATTTGTAATATTTGTATAAATTATTATGTAAATGCATGCTTCATAGTGTTTATGCAGTGTCATCTTAAATGATATATATGAATGTTAATTATGGTAATTAAGTATCATTTTTACAATCTAGTAGTAAAGGTTTTAAGACACTAACATGAGAATTGAGTGTTTTATAAGCAGCTAAAAATATGAATTTGTTATATTTGTATAAATTATTATGTAAAAGCATGCTTCATAGTGTTTATGCAGTGTCATCTTAAATGATATATATGAATGTTAATTATGGTAATTAAGTATCATTTTTACAATCTAGTAGTAAAGGTTTTAAGACACTAACATGAGAATTGAGTGTTTTATAAGCAGCTAAAAATATGAATTTGTTATATTTGTATAAATTATTATGTAAAAGCATGCTTCATAGTGTTTATGCAGTGTCATCTTAAATGAAATATATGAATGTTTATAATGGTAAATAAGAATTATTTGCTTAATATAATGATCAGGGTTTTTTGAAACTAATTTTATGTTATACTACTATTAATTGACTATAGATTACATTCTATATTCATTTCACATACATTGCATAAAACCATTATTATTATCAGAATCTTCTAGTCCATTGTTTAATGTAAGATGTTGATACTTTCCCAAGTTGTAGGAATGTGAATTTCCGTCTCGGCATGCATCAAGTGATCTGCTGTACTACCATCTGAAAAATTGTAGTCGGTTAAATATGTATAATAGTTGTAGGATAAAATGTCACTAATACATTCCATAATTAAAACGAAAATCTTTATATTACAACTAGTACCGGAATACACTGAGCAATTCAGAAATGGAAATAGTCAAAGAAAAACTAACACACAAACTTCATTCTTATTACAACATTTGTGAAAGCAGTTTGCAGTTGAAACTTAAATACTAATACACATGTAAAACTGCAAATAGATATGAAATATAAATATATAACAGATGATAAGATATAATAGTTTTGATAAGACAAAAAAGATCGTACATATCTACTATAATGTTTTGTTGGATTTGAATGTAAAATAAGTGTTTATAAAGAATACACTTGTACAATAACTTAAACTTGCTGTTTTTTTAATAGACTGTGACATAATCGTACCTCAAAAATAATACTGATTTGAACATAAAAATATCGAATCATTATTGAATAAAAGTACCGTAAAGCATATGATAAAACTAGACGATTTAAATTACAATACTTTGGATTATGGTTTAATGAAAACCTAATTATGAAAAAAACGCAGAAATAATAAAAAAAGATTTTTAAAACTGAGGCATATTTTAAGAATGAAAATTAAAAGCTCATTTTGATTACCAATACTATATTCATATTTTTCACAAATTTCAATTGATACACTACTATTAATTTACTATCAATTACATTTTATATTCATTACAAGTACATTGCATAAAATCATTATTATTATCAGAATCTTCAAGTCCATGTTCAATGTGGGATGTTGAAACTTTCCCAAATTCCGAAAATGTTAATAAATGTCTCAGCATGCCTTGTGTGATCTACTATTATACTGCCATCTAAAAAAAAAAAAGTCATTTAAATATGTATAATGGTTGGAGAAATTATAATAATGATGATTGATGAGCAAAAAAAGATAAGATAATAAAAATCTACCAGAGTGTTGTGTTGAATTTTAATGAAAAAAAAATATATAAAAAAAATATACTTGTACAATAACTTAAACTTGCTGATTTTTAATATGAAAAAAATATAAATTTGTAATATTTGTATTAATTTTTATGTAAAACCATGCTTCCTACTGTTTATGAAGTATCAGCTTCAATGAAATATATGAATATTAATAATGAATAAATAAGAATCATTTTTACAATCTAGTATTAAAGGTTTTAAGACACTAACATGAGAATTGAGTGTTTTATAAGCAGCAAAAAATATGAATTTGTAATATTTGTATAAATAATAATGAAAGAGCATGCTTCATAGTGTATATGCAGTGTCAGCCTCAATGAAATATATGAATGTTAATAATGGTAAATAAGAAGCATTTTTACAATCTAGTAGTAAAGGTTTTAAGACACTAACATGAGAATTGAATGTTTTATAAGCAGCTAAAAATATGAATTTGTAATATTTGTATAAATTATTATGTAAAAGCATGCTTCATAGTGTTTATGCAGTGTCATCTTAAATGATATATATGAATGTTAATAATGGTAAATAAGAAGCATTTTTACAATCTAGTAGTAAAGGTTTTAAGACACTAACATGAGAATTGAATGTTTTATAAGCAGCTAAAAATATGAATTTGTAATATTTGTATAAATTATTATGTAAATGCATGCTTCATAGTGTTTATGCAGTGTCATCTTAAATGATATATATGAATGTTAATTATGGTAATTAAGTATCATTTTTACAATCTAGTAGTAAAGGTTTTAAGACACTAACATGAGAATTGAGTGTTTTATAAGCAGCTAAAAATATGAATTTGTTATATTTGTATAAATTATTATGTAAAAGCATGCTTCATAGTGTTTATGCAGTGTCATCTTAAATGATATATATGAATGTTAATTATGGTAATTAAGTATCATTTTTACAATCTAGTAGTAAAGGTTTTAAGACACTAACATGAGAATTGAGTGTTTTATAAGCAGCTAAAAATATGAATTTGTTATATTTGTATAAATTATTATGTAAAAGCATGCTTCATAGTGTTTATGCAGTGTCATCTTAAATGAAATATATGAATGTTTATAATGGTAAATAAGAATTATTTGCTTAATATAATGATCAGGGTTTTTTGAAACTAATTTTATGTTATACTACTATTAATTGACTATAGATTACATTCTATATTCATTTCACATACATTGCATAAAACCATTATTATTATCAGAATCTTCTAGTCCATTGTTTAATGTAAGATGTTGATACTTTCCCAAGTTGTAGGAATGTGAATTTCCGTCTCGGCATGCATCAAGTGATCTGCTGTACTACCATCTGAAAAATTGTAGTCGGTTAAATATGTATAATAGTTGTAGGATAAAATGTCACTAATACATTCCATAATTAAAACGAAAATCTTTATATTACAACTAGTACCGGAATACACTGAGCAATTCAGAAATGGAAATAGTCAAAGAAAAACTAACACACAAACTTCATTCTTATTACAACATTTGTGAAAGCAGTTTGCAGTTGAAACTTAAATACTAATACACATGTAAAACTGCAAATAGATATGAAATATAAATATATAACAGATGATAAGATATAATAGTTTTGATAAGACAAAAAAGATCGTACATATCTACTATAATGTTTTGTTGGATTTGAATGTAAAATAAGTGTTTATAAAGAATACACTTGTACAATAACTTAAACTTGCTGTTTTTTTAATAGACTGTGACATAATCGTACCTCAAAAATAATACTGATTTGAACATAAAAATATCGAATCATTATTGAATAAAAGTACCGTAAAGCATATGATAAAACTAGACGATTTAAATTACAATACTTTGGATTATGGTTTAATGAAAACCTAATTATGAAAAAAACGCAGAAATAATAAAAAAAGATTTTTAAAACTGAGGCATATTTTAAGAATGAAAATTAAAAGCTCATTTTGATTACCAATACTATATTCATATTTTTCACAAATTTCAATTGATACACTACTATTAATTTACTATCAATTACATTTTATATTCATTACAAGTACATTGCATAAAATCATTATTATTATCAGAATCTTCAAGTCCATGTTCAATGTGGGATGTTGAAACTTTCCCAAATTCCGAAAATGTTAATAAATGTCTCAGCATGCCTTGTGTGATCTACTATTATACTGCCATCTAAAAAAAAAAAAGTCATTTAAATATGTATAATGGTTGGAGAAATTATAATAATGATGATTGATGAGCAAAAAAAGATAAGATAATAAAAATCTACCAGAGTGTTGTGTTGAATTTTAATGAAAAAAAAATATATAAAAAAAATATACTTGTACAATAACTTAAACTTGCTGATTTTTAATATGAAAAAAATATAAATTTGTAATATTTGTATTAATTTTTATGTAAAACCATGCTTCCTACTGTTTATGAAGTATCAGCTTCAATGAAATATATGAATATTAATAATGAATAAATAAGAATCATTTTTACAATCTAGTATTAAAGGTTTTAAGACACTAACATGAGAATTGAGTGTTTTATAAGCAGCAAAAAATATGAATTTGTAATATTTGTATAAATAATAATGAAAGAGCATGCTTCATAGTGTATATGCAGTGTCAGCCTCAATGAAATATATGAATGTTAATAATGGTAAATAAGAAGCATTTTTACAATCTAGTAGTAAAGGTTTTAAGACACTAACATGAGAATTGAATGTTTTATAAGCAGCTAAAAATATGAATTTGTAATATTTGTATAAATTATTATGTAAATGCATGCTTCATAGTGTTTATGCAGTGTCATCTTAAATGATATATATGAATGTTAATTATGGTAATTAAGTATCATTTTTACAATCTAGTAGTAAAGGTTTTAAGACACTAACATGAGAATTGAGTGTTTTATAAGCAGCTAAAAATATGAATTTGTTATATTTGTATAAATTATTATGTAAAAGCATGCTTCATAGTGTTTATGCAGTGTCATCTTAAATGATATATATGAATGTTAATTATGGTAATTAAGTATCATTTTTACAATCTAGTAGTAAAGGTTTTAAGACACTAACATGAGAATTGAGTGTTTTATAAGCAGCTAAAAATATGAATTTGTTATATTTGTATAAATTATTATGTAAAAGCATGCTTCATAGTGTTTATGCAGTGTCATCTTAAATGAAATATATGAATGTTTATAATGGTAAATAAGAATTATTTGCTTAATATAATGATCAGGGTTTTTTGAAACTAATTTTATGTTATACTACTATTAATTGACTATAGATTACATTCTATATTCATTTCACATACATTGCATAAAACCATTATTATTATCAGAATCTTCTAGTCCATTGTTTAATGTAAGATGTTGATACTTTCCCAAGTTGTAGGAATGTGAATTTCCGTCTCGGCATGCATCAAGTGATCTGCTGTACTACCATCTGAAAAATTGTAGTCGGTTAAATATGTATAATAGTTGTAGGATAAAATGTCACTAATACATTCCATAATTAAAACGAAAATCTTTATATTACAACTAGTACCGGAATACACTGAGCAATTCAGAAATGGAAATAGTCAAAGAAAAACTAACACACAAACTTCATTCTTATTACAACATTTGTGAAAGCAGTTTGCAGTTGAAACTTAAATACTAATACACATGTAAAACTGCAAATAGATATGAAATATAAATATATAACAGATGATAAGATATAATAGTTTTGATAAGACAAAAAAGATCGTACATATCTACTATAATGTTTTGTTGGATTTGAATGTAAAATAAGTGTTTATAAAGAATACACTTGTACAATAACTTAAACTTGCTGTTTTTTTAATAGACTGTGACATAATCGTACCTCAAAAATAATACTGATTTGAACATAAAAATATCGAATCATTATTGAATAAAAGTACCGTAAAGCATATGATAAAACTAGACGATTTAAATTACAATACTTTGGATTATGGTTTAATGAAAACCTAATTATGAAAAAAACGCAGAAATAATAAAAAAAGATTTTTAAAACTGAGGCATATTTTAAGAATGAAAATTAAAAGCTCATTTTGATTACCAATACTATATTCATATTTTTCACAAATTTCAATTGATACACTACTATTAATTTACTATCAATTACATTTTATATTCATTACAAGTACATTGCATAAAATCATTATTATTATCAGAATCTTCAAGTCCATGTTCAATGTGGGATGTTGAAACTTTCCCAAATTCCGAAAATGTTAATAAATGTCTCAGCATGCCTTGTGTGATCTACTATTATACTGCCATCTAAAAAAAAAAAAGTCATTTAAATATGTATAATGGTTGGAGAAATTATAATAATGATGATTGATGAGCAAAAAAAGATAAGATAATAAAAATCTACCAGAGTGTTGTGTTGAATTTTAATGAAAAAAAAATATATAAAAAAAATATACTTGTACAATAACTTAAACTTGCTGATTTTTAATATGAAAAAAATATAAATTTGTAATATTTGTATTAATTTTTATGTAAAACCATGCTTCCTACTGTTTATGAAGTATCAGCTTCAATGAAATATATGAATATTAATAATGAATAAATAAGAATCATTTTTACAATCTAGTATTAAAGGTTTTAAGACACTAACATGAGAATTGAGTGTTTTATAAGCAGCAAAAAATATGAATTTGTAATATTTGTATAAATAATAATGAAAGAGCATGCTTCATAGTGTATATGCAGTGTCAGCCTCAATGAAATATATGAATGTTAATAATGGTAAATAAGAAGCATTTTTACAATCTAGTAGTAAAGGTTTTAAGACACTAACATGAGAATTGAATGTTTTATAAGCAGCTAAAAATATGAATTTGTAATATTTGTATAAATTATTATGTAAAAGCATGCTTCATAGTGTTTATGCAGTGTCAGCCTCAATGAAATATATGAATGTTAATAATGGTAAATAAGAAGCATTTTTACAATCTAGTAGTAAAGGTTTTAAGACACTAACATGAGAATTGAATGTTTTATAAGCAGCTAAAAATATGAATTTGTAATATTTGTATAAATTATTATGTAAATGCATGCTTCATAGTGTTTATGCAGTGTCATCTTAAATGATATATATGAATGTTAATTATGGTAATTAAGTATCATTTTTACAATCTAGTAGTAAAGGTTTTAAGACACTAACATGAGAATTGAGTGTTTTATAAGCAGCTAAAAATATGAATTTGTTATATTTGTATAAATTATTATGTAAAAGCATGCTTCATAGTGTTTATGCAGTGTCATCTTAAATGATATATATGAATGTTAATTATGGTAATTAAGTATCATTTTTACAATCTAGTAGTAAAGGTTTTAAGACACTAACATGAGAATTGAGTGTTTTATAAGCAGCTAAAAATATGAATTTGTTATATTTGTATAAATTATTATGTAAAAGCATGCTTCATAGTGTTTATGCAGTGTCATCTTAAATGAAATATATGAATGTTTATAATGGTAAATAAGAATTATTTGCTTAATATAATGATCAGGGTTTTTTGAAACTAATTTTATGTTATACTACTATTAATTGACTATAGATTACATTCTATATTCATTTCACATACATTGCATAAAACCATTATTATTATCAGAATCTTCTAGTCCATTGTTTAATGTAAGATGTTGATACTTTCCCAAGTTGTAGGAATGTGAATTTCCGTCTCGGCATGCATCAAGTGATCTGCTGTACTACCATCTGAAAAATTGTAGTCGGTTAAATATGTATAATAGTTGTAGGATAAAATGTCACTAATACATTCCATAATTAAAACGAAAATCTTTATATTACAACTAGTACCGGAATACACTGAGCAATTCAGAAATGGAAATAGTCAAAGAAAAACTAACACACAAACTTCATTCTTATTACAACATTTGTGAAAGCAGTTTGCAGTTGAAACTTAAATACTAATACACATGTAAAACTGCAAATAGATATGAAATATAAATATATAACAGATGATAAGATATAATAGTTTTGATAAGACAAAAAAGATCGTACATATCTACTATAATGTTTTGTTGGATTTGAATGTAAAATAAGTGTTTATAAAGAATACACTTGTACAATAACTTAAACTTGCTGTTTTTTTAATAGACTGTGACATAATCGTACCTCAAAAATAATACTGATTTGAACATAAAAATATCGAATCATTATTGAATAAAAGTACCGTAAAGCATATGATAAAACTAGACGATTTAAATTACAATACTTTGGATTATGGTTTAATGAAAACCTAATTATGAAAAAAACGCAGAAATAATAAAAAAAGATTTTTAAAACTGAGGCATATTTTAAGAATGAAAATTAAAAGCTCATTTTGATTACCAATACTATATTCATATTTTTCACAAATTTCAATTGATACACTACTATTAATTTACTATCAATTACATTTTATATTCATTACAAGTACATTGCATAAAATCATTATTATTATCAGAATCTTCAAGTCCATGTTCAATGTGGGATGTTGAAACTTTCCCAAATTCCGAAAATGTTAATAAATGTCTCAGCATGCCTTGTGTGATCTACTATTATACTGCCATCTAAAAAAAAAAAAGTCATTTAAATATGTATAATGGTTGGAGAAATTATAATAATGATGATTGATGAGCAAAAAAAGATAAGATAATAAAAATCTACCAGAGTGTTGTGTTGAATTTTAATGAAAAAAAAATATATAAAAAAAATATACTTGTACAATAACTTAAACTTGCTGATTTTTAATATGAAAAAAATATAAATTTGTAATATTTGTATTAATTTTTATGTAAAACCATGCTTCCTACTGTTTATGAAGTATCAGCTTCAATGAAATATATGAATATTAATAATGAATAAATAAGAATCATTTTTACAATCTAGTATTAAAGGTTTTAAGACACTAACATGAGAATTGAGTGTTTTATAAGCAGCAAAAAATATGAATTTGTAATATTTGTATAAATAATAATGAAAGAGCATGCTTCATAGTGTATATGCAGTGTCAGCCTCAATGAAATATATGAATGTTAATAATGGTAAATAAGAAGCATTTTTACAATCTAGTAGTAAAGGTTTTAAGACACTAACATGAGAATTGAATGTTTTATAAGCAGCTAAAAATATGAATTTGTAATATTTGTATAAATTATTATGTAAAAGCATGCTTCATAGTGTTTATGCAGTGTCATCTTAAATGATATATATGAATGTTAATAATGGTAAATAAGAAGCATTTTTACAATCTAGTAGTAAAGGTTTTAAGACACTAACATGAGAATTGAATGTTTTATAAGCAGCTAAAAATATGAATTTGTAATATTTGTATAAATTATTATGTAAATGCATGCTTCATAGTGTTTATGCAGTGTCATCTTAAATGATATATATGAATGTTAATTATGGTAATTAAGTATCATTTTTACAATCTAGTAGTAAAGGTTTTAAGACACTAACATGAGAATTGAGTGTTTTATAAGCAGCTAAAAATATGAATTTGTTATATTTGTATAAATTATTATGTAAAAGCATGCTTCATAGTGTTTATGCAGTGTCATCTTAAATGATATATATGAATGTTAATTATGGTAATTAAGTATCATTTTTACAATCTAGTAGTAAAGGTTTTAAGACACTAACATGAGAATTGAGTGTTTTATAAGCAGCTAAAAATATGAATTTGTTATATTTGTATAAATTATTATGTAAAAGCATGCTTCATAGTGTTTATGCAGTGTCATCTTAAATGAAATATATGAATGTTTATAATGGTAAATAAGAATTATTTGCTTAATATAATGATCAGGGTTTTTTGAAACTAATTTTATGTTATACTACTATTAATTGACTATAGATTACATTCTATATTCATTTCACATACATTGCATAAAACCATTATTATTATCAGAATCTTCTAGTCCATTGTTTAATGTAAGATGTTGATACTTTCCCAAGTTGTAGGAATGTGAATTTCCGTCTCGGCATGCATCAAGTGATCTGCTGTACTACCATCTGAAAAATTGTAGTCGGTTAAATATGTATAATAGTTGTAGGATAAAATGTCACTAATACATTCCATAATTAAAACGAAAATCTTTATATTACAACTAGTACCGGAATACACTGAGCAATTCAGAAATGGAAATAGTCAAAGAAAAACTAACACACAAACTTCATTCTTATTACAACATTTGTGAAAGCAGTTTGCAGTTGAAACTTAAATACTAATACACATGTAAAACTGCAAATAGATATGAAATATAAATATATAACAGATGATAAGATATAATAGTTTTGATAAGACAAAAAAGATCGTACATATCTACTATAATGTTTTGTTGGATTTGAATGTAAAATAAGTGTTTATAAAGAATACACTTGTACAATAACTTAAACTTGCTGTTTTTTTAATAGACTGTGACATAATCGTACCTCAAAAATAATACTGATTTGAACATAAAAATATCGAATCATTATTGAATAAAAGTACCGTAAAGCATATGATAAAACTAGACGATTTAAATTACAATACTTTGGATTATGGTTTAATGAAAACCTAATTATGAAAAAAACGCAGAAATAATAAAAAAAGATTTTTAAAACTGAGGCATATTTTAAGAATGAAAATTAAAAGCTCATTTTGATTACCAATACTATATTCATATTTTTCACAAATTTCAATTGATACACTACTATTAATTTACTATCAATTACATTTTATATTCATTACAAGTACATTGCATAAAATCATTATTATTATCAGAATCTTCAAGTCCATGTTCAATGTGGGATGTTGAAACTTTCCCAAATTCCGAAAATGTTAATAAATGTCTCAGCATGCCTTGTGTGATCTACTATTATACTGCCATCTAAAAAAAAAAAAGTCATTTAAATATGTATAATGGTTGGAGAAATTATAATAATGATGATTGATGAGCAAAAAAAGATAAGATAATAAAAATCTACCAGAGTGTTGTGTTGAATTTTAATGAAAAAAAAATATATAAAAAAAATATACTTGTACAATAACTTAAACTTGCTGATTTTTAATATGAAAAAAATATAAATTTGTAATATTTGTATTAATTTTTATGTAAAACCATGCTTCCTACTGTTTATGAAGTATCAGCTTCAATGAAATATATGAATATTAATAATGAATAAATAAGAATCATTTTTACAATCTAGTATTAAAGGTTTTAAGACACTAACATGAGAATTGAGTGTTTTATAAGCAGCAAAAAATATGAATTTGTAATATTTGTATAAATAATAATGAAAGAGCATGCTTCATAGTGTATATGCAGTGTCAGCCTCAATGAAATATATGAATGTTAATAATGGTAAATAAGAAGCATTTTTACAATCTAGTAGTAAAGGTTTTAAGACACTAACATGAGAATTGAATGTTTTATAAGCAGCTAAAAATATGAATTTGTAATATTTGTATAAATTATTATGTAAAAGCATGCTTCATAGTGTTTATGCAGTGTCAGCCTCAATGAAATATATGAATGTTAATAATGGTAAATAAGAAGCATTTTTACAATCTAGTAGTAAAGGTTTTAAGACACTAACATGAGAATTGAATGTTTTATAAGCAGCTAAAAATATGAATTTGTAATATTTGTATAAATTATTATGTAAATGCATGCTTCATAGTGTTTATGCAGTGTCATCTTAAATGATATATATGAATGTTAATTATGGTAATTAAGTATCATTTTTACAATCTAGTAGTAAAGGTTTTAAGACACTAACATGAGAATTGAGTGTTTTATAAGCAGCTAAAAATATGAATTTGTTATATTTGTATAAATTATTATGTAAAAGCATGCTTCATAGTGTTTATGCAGTGTCATCTTAAATGATATATATGAATGTTAATTATGGTAATTAAGTATCATTTTTACAATCTAGTAGTAAAGGTTTTAAGACACTAACATGAGAATTGAGTGTTTTATAAGCAGCTAAAAATATGAATTTGTTATATTTGTATAAATTATTATGTAAAAGCATGCTTCATAGTGTTTATGCAGTGTCATCTTAAATGAAATATATGAATGTTTATAATGGTAAATAAGAATTATTTGCTTAATATAATGATCAGGGTTTTTTGAAACTAATTTTATGTTATACTACTATTAATTGACTATAGATTACATTCTATATTCATTTCACATACATTGCATAAAACCATTATTATTATCAGAATCTTCTAGTCCATTGTTTAATGTAAGATGTTGATACTTTCCCAAGTTGTAGGAATGTGAATTTCCGTCTCGGCATGCATCAAGTGATCTGCTGTACTACCATCTGAAAAATTGTAGTCGGTTAAATATGTATAATAGTTGTAGGATAAAATGTCACTAATACATTCCATAATTAAAACGAAAATCTTTATATTACAACTAGTACCGGAATACACTGAGCAATTCAGAAATGGAAATAGTCAAAGAAAAACTAACACACAAACTTCATTCTTATTACAACATTTGTGAAAGCAGTTTGCAGTTGAAACTTAAATACTAATACACATGTAAAACTGCAAATAGATATGAAATATAAATATATAACAGATGATAAGATATAATAGTTTTGATAAGACAAAAAAGATCGTACATATCTACTATAATGTTTTGTTGGATTTGAATGTAAAATAAGTGTTTATAAAGAATACACTTGTACAATAACTTAAACTTGCTGTTTTTTTAATAGACTGTGACATAATCGTACCTCAAAAATAATACTGATTTGAACATAAAAATATCGAATCATTATTGAATAAAAGTACCGTAAAGCATATGATAAAACTAGACGATTTAAATTACAATACTTTGGATTATGGTTTAATGAAAACCTAATTATGAAAAAAACGCAGAAATAATAAAAAAAGATTTTTAAAACTGAGGCATATTTTAAGAATGAAAATTAAAAGCTCATTTTGATTACCAATACTATATTCATATTTTTCACAAATTTCAATTGATACACTACTATTAATTTACTATCAATTACATTTTATATTCATTACAAGTACATTGCATAAAATCATTATTATTATCAGAATCTTCAAGTCCATGTTCAATGTGGGATGTTGAAACTTTCCCAAATTCCGAAAATGTTAATAAATGTCTCAGCATGCCTTGTGTGATCTACTATTATACTGCCATCTAAAAAAAAAAAAGTCATTTAAATATGTATAATGGTTGGAGAAATTATAATAATGATGATTGATGAGCAAAAAAAGATAAGATAATAAAAATCTACCAGAGTGTTGTGTTGAATTTTAATGAAAAAAAAATATATAAAAAAAATATACTTGTACAATAACTTAAACTTGCTGATTTTTAATATGAAAAAAATATAAATTTGTAATATTTGTATTAATTTTTATGTAAAACCATGCTTCCTACTGTTTATGAAGTATCAGCTTCAATGAAATATATGAATATTAATAATGAATAAATAAGAATCATTTTTACAATCTAGTATTAAAGGTTTTAAGACACTAACATGAGAATTGAGTGTTTTATAAGCAGCAAAAAATATGAATTTGTAATATTTGTATAAATAATAATGAAAGAGCATGCTTCATAGTGTATATGCAGTGTCAGCCTCAATGAAATATATGAATGTTAATAATGGTAAATAAGAAGCATTTTTACAATCTAGTAGTAAAGGTTTTAAGACACTAACATGAGAATTGAATGTTTTATAAGCAGCTAAAAATATGAATTTGTTATATTTGTATAAATTATTATGTAAAAGCATGCTTCATAGTGTTTATGCAGTGTCATCTTAAATGAAATATATGAATGTTTATAATGGTAAATAAGAATTATTTGCTTAATATAATGATCAGGGTTTTTTGAAACTAATTTTATGTTATACTACTATTAATTGACTATAGATTACATTCTATATTCATTTCACATACATTGCATAAAACCATTATTATTATCAGAATCTTCTAGTCCATTGTTTAATGTAAGATGTTGATACTTTCCCAAGTTGTAGGAATGTGAATTTCCGTCTCGGCATGCATCAAGTGATCTGCTGTACTACCATCTGAAAAATTGTAGTCGGTTAAATATGTATAATAGTTGTAGGATAAAATGTCACTAATACATTCCATAATTAAAACGAAAATCTTTATATTACAACTAGTACCGGAATACACTGAGCAATTCAGAAATGGAAATAGTCAAAGAAAAACTAACACACAAACTTCATTCTTATTACAACATTTGTGAAAGCAGTTTGCAGTTGAAACTTAAATACTAATACACATGTAAAACTGCAAATAGATATGAAATATAAATATATAACAGATGATAAGATATAATAGTTTTGATAAGACAAAAAAGATCGTACATATCTACTATAATGTTTTGTTGGATTTGAATGTAAAATAAGTGTTTATAAAGAATACACTTGTACAATAACTTAAACTTGCTGTTTTTTTAATAGACTGTGACATAATCGTACCTCAAAAATAATACTGATTTGAACATAAAAATATCGAATCATTATTGAATAAAAGTACCGTAAAGCATATGATAAAACTAGACGATTTAAATTACAATACTTTGGATTATGGTTTAATGAAAACCTAATTATGAAAAAACCGCAGAAATAATAAAAAAAGATTTTTAAAACTGAGGCATATTTTAAGAATGAAAATTAAAAGCTCATTTTGATTACCAATACTATATTCATATTTTTCACAAATTTCAATTGATACACTACTATTAATTTACTATCAATTACATTTTATATTCATTACAAGTACATTGCATAAAATCATTATTATTATCAGAATCTTCAAGTCCATGTTCAATGTGGGATGTTGAAACTTTCCCAAATTCCGAAAATGTTAATAAATGTCTCAGCATGCCTTGTGTGATCTACTATTATACTGCCATCTAAAAAAAAAAAAGTCATTTAAATATGTATAATGGTTGGAGAAATTATAATAATGATGATTGATGAGCAAAAAAAGATAAGATAATAAAAATCTACCAGAGTGTTGTGTTGAATTTTAATGAAAAAAAAATATATAAAAAAAATATACTTGTACAATAACTTAAACTTGCTGATTTTTAATATGAAAAAAATATAAATTTGTAATATTTGTATTAATTTTTATGTAAAACCATGCTTCCTACTGTTTATGAAGTATCAGCTTCAATGAAATATATGAATATTAATAATGAATAAATAAGAATCATTTTTACAATCTAGTATTAAAGGTTTTAAGACACTAACATGAGAATTGAGTGTTTTATAAGCAGCAAAAAATATGAATTTGTAATATTTGTATAAATAATAATGAAAGAGCATGCTTCATAGTGTATATGCAGTGTCAGCCTCAATGAAATATATGAATGTTAATAATGGTAAATAAGAAGCATTTTTACAATCTAGTAGTAAAGGTTTTAAGACACTAACATGAGAATTGAATGTTTTATAAGCAGCTAAAAATATGAATTTGTAATATTTGTATAAATTATTATGTAAAAGCATGCTTCATAGTGTTTATGCAGTGTCATCTTAAATGATATATATGAATGTTAATTATGGTAATTAAGTATCATTTTTACAATCTAGTAGTAAAGGTTTTAAGACACTAACATGAGAATTGAGTGTTTTATAAGCAGCTAAAAATTTGAATTTGTAATATTTGTATAAATTATTATGTAAATGCATGCTTCATAGTGTTTATGCAGTGTCATCTTAAATGATATATATGAATGTTAATTATGGTAATTAAGTATCATTTTTACAATCTAGTAGTAAAGGTTTTAAGACACTAACATGAGAATTGAGTGTTTTATAAGCAGCTAAAAATATGAATATGTTATATTTGTATAAATTATTATGTAAAAGCATGCTTCATAGTGTTTATGCAGTGTCATCTTAAATGAAATATATGAATGTTTATAATGGTAAATAAGAATTATTTGCTTAATATAATGATCAGGGTTTTTTGAAACTAATTTTATGTTATACTACTATTAATTGACTATAGATTACATTCTATATTCATTTCACATACATTGCATAAAACCATTATTATTATCAGAATCTTCTAGTCCATTGTTTAATGTAAGATGTTGATACTTTCCCAAGTTGTAGGAATGTGAATTTCCGTCTCGGCATGCATCAAGTGATCTGCTGTACTACCATCTGAAAAATTGTAGTCGGTTAAATATGTATAATAGTTGTAGGATAAAATGTCACTAATACATTCCATAATTAAAACGAAAATCTTTATATTACAACTAGTACCGGAATACACTGAGCAATTCAGAAATGGAAATAGTCAAAGAAAAACTAACACACAAACTTCATTCTTATTACAACATTTGTGAAAGCAGTTTGCAGTTGAAACTTAAATACTAATACACATGTAAAACTGCAAATAGATATGAAATATAAATATATAACAGATGATAAGATATAATAGTTTTGATAAGACAAAAAAGATCGTACATATCTACTATAATGTTTTGTTGGATTTGAATGTAAAATAAGTGTTTATAAAGAATACACTTGTACAATAACTTAAACTTGCTGTTTTTTTAATAGACTGTGACATAATCGTACCTCAAAAATAATACTGATTTGAACATAAAAATATCGAATCATTATTGAATAAAAGTACCGTAAAGCATATGATAAAACTAGACGATTTAAATTACAATACTTTGGATTATGGTTTAATGAAAACCTAATTATGAAAAAAACGCAGAAATAATAAAAAAAGATTTTTAAAACTGAGGCATATTTTAAGAATGAAAATTAAAAGCTCATTTTGATTACCAATACTATATTCATATTTTTCACAAATTTCAATTGATACACTACTATTAATTTACTATCAATTACATTTTATATTCATTACAAGTACATTGCATAAAATCATTATTATTATCAGAATCTTCAAGTCCATGTTCAATGTGGGATGTTGAAACTTTCCCAAATTCCGAAAATGTTAATAAATGTCTCAGCATGCCTTGTGTGATCTACTATTATACTGCCATCTAAAAAAAAAAAAGTCATTTAAATATGTATAATGGTTGGAGAAATTATAATAATGATGATTGATGAGCAAAAAAAGATAAGATAATAAAAATCTACCAGAGTGTTGTGTTGAATTTTAATGAAAAAAAAATATATAAAAAAAATATACTTGTACAATAACTTAAACTTGCTGATTTTTAATATGAAAAAAATATAAATTTGTAATATTTGTATTAATTTTTATGTAAAACCATGCTTCCTACTGTTTATGAAGTATCAGCTTCAATGAAATATATGAATATTAATAATGAATAAATAAGAATCATTTTTACAATCTAGTATTAAAGGTTTTAAGACACTAACATGAGAATTGAGTGTTTTATAAGCAGCAAAAAATATGAATTTGTAATATTTGTATAAATAATAATGAAAGAGCATGCTTCATAGTGTATATGCAGTGTCAGCCTCAATGAAATATATGAATGTTAATAATGGTAAATAAGAAGCATTTTTACAATCTAGTAGTAAAGGTTTTAAGACACTAACATGAGAATTGAATGTTTTATAAGCAGCTAAAAATATGAATTTGTAATATTTGTATAAATTATTATGTAAAAGCATGCTTCATAGTGTTTATGCAGTGTCATCTTAAATGATATATATGAATGTTAATTATGGTAATTAAGTATCATTTTTACAATCTAGTAGTAAAGGTTTTAAGACACTAACATGAGAATTGAGTGTTTTATAAGCAGCTAAAAATTTGAATTTGTAATATTTGTATAAATTATTATGTAAATGCATGCTTCATAGTGTTTATGCAGTGTCATCTTAAATGATATATATGAATGTTAATTATGGTAATTAAGTATCATTTTTACAATCTAGTAGTAAAGGTTTTAAGACACTAACATGAGAATTGAGTGTTTTATAAGCAGCTAAAAATATGAATTTGTTATATTTGTATAAATTATTATGTAAAAGCATGCTTCATAGTGTTTATGCAGTGTCATCTTAAATGATATATATGAATGTTAATTATGGTAATTAAGTATCATTTTTACAATCTAGTAGTAAAGGTTTTAAGACACTAACATGAGAATTGAGTGTTTTATAAGCAGCTAAAAATATGAATTTGTTATATTTGTATAAATTATTATGTAAAAGCATGCTTCATAGTGTTTATGCAGTGTCATCTTAAATGAAATATATGAATGTTTATAATGGTAAATAAGAATTATTTGCTTAATATAATGATCAGGGTTTTTTGAAACTAATTTTATGTTATACTACTATTAATTGACTATAGATTACATTCTATATTCATTTCACATACATTGCATAAAACCATTATTATTATCAGAATCTTCTAGTCCATTGTTTAATGTAAGATGTTGATACTTTCCCAAGTTGTAGGAATGTGAATTTCCGTCTCGGCATGCATCAAGTGATCTGCTGTACTACCATCTGAAAAATTGTAGTCGGTTAAATATGTATAATAGTTGTAGGATAAAATGTCACTAATACATTCCATAATTAAAACGAAAATCTTTATATTACAACTAGTACCGGAATACACTGAGCAATTCAGAAATGGAAATAGTCAAAGAAAAACTAACACACAAACTTCATTCTTATTACAACATTTGTGAAAGCAGTTTGCAGTTGAAACTTAAATACTAATACACATGTAAAACTGCAAATAGATATGAAATATAAATATATAACAGATGATAAGATATAATAGTTTTGATAAGACAAAAAAGATCGTACATATCTACTATAATGTTTTGTTGGATTTGAATGTAAAATAAGTGTTTATAAAGAATACACTTGTACAATAACTTAAACTTGCTGTTTTTTTAATAGACTGTGACATAATCGTACCTCAAAAATAATACTGATTTGAACATAAAAATATCGAATCATTATTGAATAAAAGTACCGTAAAGCATATGATAAAACTAGACGATTTAAATTACAATACTTTGGATTATGGTTTAATGAAAACCTAATTATGAAAAAAACGCAGAAATAATAAAAAAAGATTTTTAAAACTGAGGCATATTTTAAGAATGAAAATTAAAAGCTCATTTTGATTACCAATACTATATTCATATTTTTCACAAATTTCAATTGATACACTACTATTAATTTACTATCAATTACATTTTATATTCATTACAAGTACATTGCATAAAATCATTATTATTATCAGAATCTTCAAGTCCATGTTCAATGTGGGATGTTGAAACTTTCCCAAATTCCGAAAATGTTAATAAATGTCTCAGCATGCCTTGTGTGATCTACTATTATACTGCCATCTAAAAAAAAAAAAGTCATTTAAATATGTATAATGGTTGGAGAAATTATAATAATGATGATTGATGAGCAAAAAAAGATAAGATAATAAAAATCTACCAGAGTGTTGTGTTGAATTTTAATGAAAAAAAAATATATAAAAAAAAATATACTTGTACAATAACTTAAACTTGCTGATTTTTAATATGAAAAAAATATAAATTTGTAATATTTGTATTAATTTTTATGTAAAACCATGCTTCCTACTGTTTATGAAGTATCAGCTTCAATGAAATATATGAATATTAATAATGAATAAATAAGAATCATTTTTACAATCTAGTATTAAAGGTTTTAAGACACTAACATGAGAATTGAGTGTTTTATAAGCAGCAAAAAATATGAATTTGTAATATTTGTATAAATAATAATGAAAGAGCATGCTTCATAGTGTATATGCAGTGTCAGCCTCAATGAAATATATGAATGTTAATAATGGTAAATAAGAAGCATTTTTACAATCTAGTAGTAAAGGTTTTAAGACACTAACATGAGAATTGAATGTTTTATAAGCAGCTAAAAATATGAATTTGTAATATTTGTATAAATTATTATGTAAAAGCATGCTTCATAGTGTTTATGCAGTGTCATCTTAAATGATATATATGAATGTTAATTATGGTAATTAAGTATCATTTTTACAATCTAGTAGTAAAGGTTTTAAGACACTAACATGAGAATTGAGTGTTTTATAAGCAGCTAAAAATTTGAATTTGTAATATTTGTATAAATTATTATGTAAATGCATGCTTCATAGTGTTTATGCAGTGTCATCTTAAATGATATATATGAATGTTAATTATGGTAATTAAGTATCATTTTTACAATCTAGTAGTAAAGGTTTTAAGACACTAACATGAGAATTGAGTGTTTTATAAGCAGCTAAAAATATGAATATGTTATATTTGTATAAATTATTATGTAAAAGCATGCTTCATAGTGTTTATGCAGTGTCATCTTAAATGAAATATATGAATGTTTATAATGGTAAATAAGAATTATTTGCTTAATATAATGATCAGGGTTTTTTGAAACTAATTTTATGTTATACTACTATTAATTGACTATAGATTACATTCTATATTCATTTCACATACATTGCATAAAACCATTATTATTATCAGAATCTTCTAGTCCATTGTTTAATGTAAGATGTTGATACTTTCCCAAGTTGTAGGAATGTGAATTTCCGTCTCGGCATGCATCAAGTGATCTGCTGTACTACCATCTGAAAAATTGTAGTCGGTTAAATATGTATAATAGTTGTAGGATAAAATGTCACTAATACATTCCATAATTAAAACGAAAATCTTTATATTACAACTAGTACCGGAATACACTGAGCAATTCAGAAATGGAAATAGTCAAAGAAAAACTAACACACAAACTTCATTCTTATTACAACATTTGTGAAAGCAGTTTGCAGTTGAAACTTAAATACTAATACACATGTAAAACTGCAAATAGATATGAAATATAAATATATAACAGATGATAAGATATAATAGTTTTGATAAGACAAAAAAGATCGTACATATCTACTATAATGTTTTGTTGGATTTGAATGTAAAATAAGTGTTTATAAAGAATACACTTGTACAATAACTTAAACTTGCTGTTTTTTTAATAGACTGTGACATAATCGTACCTCAAAAATAATACTGATTTGAACATAAAAATATCGAATCATTATTGAATAAAAGTACCGTAAAGCATATGATAAAACTAGACGATTTAAATTACAATACTTTGGATTATGGTTTAATGAAAACCTAATTATGAAAAAAACGCAGAAATAATAAAAAAAGATTTTTAAAACTGAGGCATATTTTAAGAATGAAAATTAAAAGCTCATTTTGATTACCAATACTATATTCATATTTTTCACAAATTTCAATTGATACACTACTATTAATTTACTATCAATTACATTTTATATTCATTACAAGTACATTGCATAAAATCATTATTATTATCAGAATCTTCAAGTCCATGTTCAATGTGGGATGTTGAAACTTTCCCAAATTCCGAAAATGTTAATAAATGTCTCAGCATGCCTTGTGTGATCTACTATTATACTGCCATCTAAAAAAAAAAAAGTCATTTAAATATGTATAATGGTTGGAGAAATTATAATAATGATGATTGATGAGCAAAAAAAGATAAGATAATAAAAATCTACCAGAGTGTTGTGTTGAATTTTAATGAAAAAAAAATATATAAAAAAAATATACTTGTACAATAACTTAAACTTGCTGATTTTTAATATGAAAAAAATATAAATTTGTAATATTTGTATTAATTTTTATGTAAAACCATGCTTCCTACTGTTTATGAAGTATCAGCTTCAATGAAATATATGAATATTAATAATGAATAAATAAGAATCATTTTTACAATCTAGTATTAAAGGTTTTAAGACACTAACATGAGAATTGAGTGTTTTATAAGCAGCAAAAAATATGAATTTGTAATATTTGTATAAATAATAATGAAAGAGCATGCTTCATAGTGTATATGCAGTGTCAGCCTCAATGAAATATATGAATGTTAATAATGGTAAATAAGAAGCATTTTTACAATCTAGTAGTAAAGGTTTTAAGACACTAACATGAGAATTGAATGTTTTATAAGCAGCTAAAAATATGAATTTGTAATATTTGTATAAATTATTATGTAAAAGCATGCTTCATAGTGTTTATGCAGTGTCATCTTAAATGATATATATGAATGTTAATTATGGTAATTAAGTATCATTTTTACAATCTAGTAGTAAAGGTTTTAAGACACTAACATGAGAATTGAGTGTTTTATAAGCAGCTAAAAATTTGAATTTGTAATATTTGTATAAATTATTATGTAAATGCATGCTTCATAGTGTTTATGCAGTGTCATCTTAAATGATATATATGAATGTTAATTATGGTAATTAAGTATCATTTTTACAATCTAGTAGTAAAGGTTTTAAGACACTAACATGAGAATTGAGTGTTTTATAAGCAGCTAAAAATATGAATTTGTTATATTTGTATAAATTATTATGTAAAAGCATGCTTCATAGTGTTTATGCAGTGTCATCTTAAATGATATATATGAATGTTAATTATGGTAATTAAGTATCATTTTTACAATCTAGTAGTAAAGGTTTTAAGACACTAACATGAGAATTGAGTGTTTTATAAGCAGCTAAAAATATGAATTTGTTATATTTGTATAAATTATTATGTAAAAGCATGCTTCATAGTGTTTATGCAGTGTCATCTTAAATGAAATATATGAATGTTTATAATGGTAAATAAGAATTATTTGCTTAATATAATGATCAGGGTTTTTTGAAACTAATTTTATGTTATACTACTATTAATTGACTATAGATTACATTCTATATTCATTTCACATACATTGCATAAAACCATTATTATTATCAGAATCTTCTAGTCCATTGTTTAATGTAAGATGTTGATACTTTCCCAAGTTGTAGGAATGTGAATTTCCGTCTCGGCATGCATCAAGTGATCTGCTGTACTACCATCTGAAAAATTGTAGTCGGTTAAATATGTATAATAGTTGTAGGATAAAATGTCACTAATACATTCCATAATTAAAACGAAAATCTTTATATTACAACTAGTACCGGAATACACTGAGCAATTCAGAAATGGAAATAGTCAAAGAAAAACTAACACACAAACTTCATTCTTATTACAACATTTGTGAAAGCAGTTTGCAGTTGAAACTTAAATACTAATACACATGTAAAACTGCAAATAGATATGAAATATAAATATATAACAGATGATAAGATATAATAGTTTTGATAAGACAAAAAAGATCGTACATATCTACTATAATGTTTTGTTGGATTTGAATGTAAAATAAGTGTTTATAAAGAATACACTTGTACAATAACTTAAACTTGCTGTTTTTTTAATAGACTGTGACATAATCGTACCTCAAAAATAATACTGATTTGAACATAAAAATATCGAATCATTATTGAATAAAAGTACCGTAAAGCATATGATAAAACTAGACGATTTAAATTACAATACTTTGGATTATGGTTTAATGAAAACCTAATTATGAAAAAAACGCAGAAATAATAAAAAAAGATTTTTAAAACTGAGGCATATTTTAAGAATGAAAATTAAAAGCTCATTTTGATTACCAATACTATATTCATATTTTTCACAAATTTCAATTGATACACTACTATTAATTTACTATCAATTACATTTTATATTCATTACAAGTACATTGCATAAAATCATTATTATTATCAGAATCTTCAAGTCCATGTTCAATGTGGGATGTTGAAACTTTCCCAAATTCCGAAAATGTTAATAAATGTCTCAGCATGCCTTGTGTGATCTACTATTATACTGCCATCTAAAAAAAAAAAAGTCATTTAAATATGTATAATGGTTGGAGAAATTATAATAATGATGATTGATGAGCAAAAAAAGATAAGATAATAAAAATCTACCAGAGTGTTGTGTTGAATTTTAATGAAAAAAAAATATATAAAAAAAATATACTTGTACAATAACTTAAACTTGCTGATTTTTAATATGAAAAAAATATAAATTTGTAATATTTGTATTAATTTTTATGTAAAACCATGCTTCCTACTGTTTATGAAGTATCAGCTTCAATGAAATATATGAATATTAATAATGAATAAATAAGAATCATTTTTACAATCTAGTATTAAAGGTTTTAAGACACTAACATGAGAATTGAGTGTTTTATAAGCAGCAAAAAATATGAATTTGTAATATTTGTATAAATAATAATGAAAGAGCATGCTTCATAGTGTATATGCAGTGTCAGCCTCAATGAAATATATGAATGTTAATAATGGTAAATAAGAAGCATTTTTACAATCTAGTAGTAAAGGTTTTAAGACACTAACATGAGAATTGAATGTTTTATAAGCAGCTAAAAATATGAATTTGTAATATTTGTATAAATTATTATGTAAAAGCATGCTTCATAGTGTTTATGCAGTGTCATCTTAAATGATATATATGAATGTTAATTATGGTAATTAAGTATCATTTTTACAATCTAGTAGTAAAGGTTTTAAGACACTAACATGAGAATTGAGTGTTTTATAAGCAGCTAAAAATTTGAATTTGTAATATTTGTATAAATTATTATGTAAATGCATGCTTCATAGTGTTTATGCAGTGTCATCTTAAATGATATATATGAATGTTAATTATGGTAATTAAGTATCATTTTTACAATCTAGTAGTAAAGGTTTTAAGACACTAACATGAGAATTGAGTGTTTTATAAGCAGCTAAAAATATGAATATGTTATATTTGTATAAATTATTATGTAAAAGCATGCTTCATAGTGTTTATGCAGTGTCATCTTAAATGAAATATATGAATGTTTATAATGGTAAATAAGAATTATTTGCTTAATATAATGATCAGGGTTTTTTGAAACTAATTTTATGTTATACTACTATTAATTGACTATAGATTACATTCTATATTCATTTCACATACATTGCATAAAACCATTATTATTATCAGAATCTTCTAGTCCATTGTTTAATGTAAGATGTTGATACTTTCCCAAGTTGTAGGAATGTGAATTTCCGTCTCGGCATGCATCAAGTGATCTGCTGTACTACCATCTGAAAAATTGTAGTCGGTTAAATATGTATAATAGTTGTAGGATAAAATGTCACTAATACATTCCATAATTAAAACGAAAATCTTTATATTACAACTAGTACCGGAATACACTGAGCAATTCAGAAATGGAAATAGTCAAAGAAAAACTAACACACAAACTTCATTCTTATTACAACATTTGTGAAAGCAGTTTGCAGTTGAAACTTAAATACTAATACACATGTAAAACTGCAAATAGATATGAAATATAAATATATAACAGATGATAAGATATAATAGTTTTGATAAGACAAAAAAGATCGTACATATCTACTAGAATGTTTTGTTGGATTTGAATGTAAAATAAGTGTTTATAAAGAATACACTTGTACAATAACTTAAACTTGCTGTTTTTTTAATAGACTGTGACATAATCGTACCTCAAAAATAATACTGATTTGAACATAAAAATATCGAATCATTATTGAATAAAAGTACCGTAAAGCATATGATAAAACTAGACGATTTAAATTACAATACTTTGGATTATGGTTTAATGAAAACCTAATTATGAAAAAAACGCAGAAATAATAAAAAAAGATTTTTAAAACTGAGGCATATTTTAAGAATGAAAATTAAAAGCTCATTTTGATTACCAATACTATATTCATATTTTTCACAAATTTCAATTGATACACTACTATTAATTTACTATCAATTACATTTTATATTCATTACAAGTACATTGCATAAAATCATTATTATTATCAGAATCTTCAAGTCCATGTTCAATGTGGGATGTTGAAACTTTCCCAAATTCCGAAAATGTTAATAAATGTCTCAGCATGCCTTGTGTGATCTACTATTATACTGCCATCTAAAAAAAACAAAGTCATTTAAATATGTATAATGGTTGGAGAAATTATAATAATGATGATTGATGAGCAAAAAAAGATAAGATAATAAAAATCTACCAGAGTGTTGTGTTGAATTTTAATGAAAAAAAAATATATAAAAAAAATATACTTGTACAATAACTTAAACTTGCTGATTTTTAATATGAAAAAAATATAAATTTGTAATATTTGTATTAATTTTTATGTAAAACCATGCTTCCTACTGTTTATGAAGTATCAGCTTCAATGAAATATATGAATATTAATAATGAATAAATAAGAATCATTTTTACAATCTAGTATTAAAGGTTTTAAGACACTAACATGAGAATTGAGTGTTTTATAAGCAGCAAAAAATATGAATTTGTAATATTTGTATAAATAATAATGAAAGAGCATGCTTCATAGTGTATATGCAGTGTCAGCCTCAATGAAATATATGAATGTTAATAATGGTAAATAAGAAGCATTTTTACAATCTAGTAGTAAAGGTTTTAAGACACTAACATGAGAATTGAATGTTTTATAAGCAGCTAAAAATATGAATTTGTAATATTTGTATAAATTATTATGTAAAAGCATGCTTCATAGTGTTTATGCAGTGTCATCTTAAATGATATATATGAATGTTAATTATGGTAATTAAGTATCATTTTTACAATCTAGTAGTAAAGGTTTTAAGACACTAACATGAGAATTGAGTGTTTTATAAGCAGCTAAAAATTTGAATTTGTAATATTTGTATAAATTATTATGTAAATGCATGCTTCATAGTGTTTATGCAGTGTCATCTTAAATGATATATATGAATGTTAATTATGGTAATTAAGTATCATTTTTACAATCTAGTAGTAAAGGTTTTAAGACACTAACATGAGAATTGAGTGTTTTATAAGCAGCTAAAAATATGAATTTGTTATATTTGTATAAATTATTATGTAAAAGCATGCTTCATAGTGTTTATGCAGTGTCATCTTAAATGATATATATGAATGTTAATTATGGTAATTAAGTATCATTTTTACAATCTAGTAGTAAAGGTTTTAAGACACTAACATGAGAATTGAGTGTTTTATAAGCAGCTAAAAATATGAATTTGTTATATTTGTATAAATTATTATGTAAAAGCATGCTTCATAGTGTTTATGCAGTGTCATCTTAAATGAAATATATGAATGTTTATAATGGTAAATAAGAATTATTTGCTTAATATAATGATCAGGGTTTTTTGAAACTAATTTTATGTTATACTACTATTAATTGACTATAGATTACATTCTATATTCATTTCACATACATTGCATAAAACCATTATTATTATCAGAATCTTCTAGTCCATTGTTTAATGTAAGATGTTGATACTTTCCCAAGTTGTAGGAATGTGAATTTCCGTCTCGGCATGCATCAAGTGATCTGCTGTACTACCATCTGAAAAATTGTAGTCGGTTAAATATGTATAATAGTTGTAGGATAAAATGTCACTAATACATTCCATAATTAAAACGAAAATCTTTATATTACAACTAGTACCGGAATACACTGAGCAATTCAGAAATGGAAATAGTCAAAGAAAAACTAACACACAAACTTCATTCTTATTACAACATTTGTGAAAGCAGTTTGCAGTTGAAACTTAAATACTAATACACATGTAAAACTGCAAATAGATATGAAATATAAATATATAACAGATGATAAGATATAATAGTTTTGATAAGACAAAAAAGATCGTACATATCTACTATAATGTTTTGTTGGATTTGAATGTAAAATAAGTGTTTATAAAGAATACACTTGTACAATAACTTAAACTTGCTGTTTTTTTAATAGACTGTGACATAATCGTACCTCAAAAATAATACTGATTTGAACATAAAAATATCGAATCATTATTGAATAAAAGTACCGTAAAGCATATGATAAAACTAGACGATTTAAATTACAATACTTTGGATTATGGTTTAATGAAAACCTAATTATGAAAAAAACGCAGAAATAATAAAAAAAGATTTTTAAAACTGAGGCATATTTTAAGAATGAAAATTAAAAGCTCATTTTGATTACCAATACTATATTCATATTTTTCACAAATTTCAATTGATACACTACTATTAATTTACTATCAATTACATTTTATATTCATTACAAGTACATTGCATAAAATCATTATTATTATCAGAATCTTCAAGTCCATGTTCAATGTGGGATGTTGAAACTTTCCCAAATTCCGAAAATGTTAATAAATGTCTCAGCATGCCTTGTGTGATCTACTATTATACTGCCATCTAAAAAAAAAAAAGTCATTTAAATATGTATAATGGTTGGAGAAATTATAATAATGATGATTGATGAGCAAAAAAAGATAAGATAATAAAAATCTACCAGAGTGTTGTGTTGAATTTTAATGAAAAAAAAATATATAAAAAAAATATACTTGTACAATAACTTAAACTTGCTGATTTTTAATATGAAAAAAATATAAATTTGTAATATTTGTATTAATTTTTATGTAAAACCATGCTTCCTACTGTTTATGAAGTATCAGCTTCAATGAAATATATGAATATTAATAATGAATAAATAAGAATCATTTTTACAATCTAGTATTAAAGGTTTTAAGACACTAACATGAGAATTGAGTGTTTTATAAGCAGCAAAAAATATGAATTTGTAATATTTGTATAAATAATAATGAAAGAGCATGCTTCATAGTGTATATGCAGTGTCAGCCTCAATGAAATATATGAATGTTAATAATGGTAAATAAGAAGCATTTTTACAATCTAGTAGTAAAGGTTTTAAGACACTAACATGAGAATTGAATGTTTTATAAGCAGCTAAAAATATGAATTTGTAATATTTGTATAAATTATTATGTAAAAGCATGCTTCATAGTGTTTATGCAGTGTCATCTTAAATGATATATATGAATGTTAATTATGGTAATTAAGTATCATTTTTACAATCTAGTAGTAAAGGTTTTAAGACACTAAAATGAGAATTGAGTGTTTTATAAGCAGCTAAAAATTTGAATTTGTAATATTTGTATAAATTATTATGTAAATGCATGCTTCATAGTGTTTATGCAGTGTCATCTTAAATGATATATATGAATGTTAATTATGGTAATTAAGTATCATTTTTACAATCTAGTAGTAAAGGTTTTAAGACACTAACATGAGAATTGAGTGTTTTATAAGCAGCTAAAAATATGAATTTGTTATATTTGTATAAATTATTATGTAAAAGCATGCTTCATAGTGTTTATGCAGTGTCATCTTAAATGATATATATGAATGTTAATTATGGTAATTAAGTATCATTTTTACAATCTAGTAGTAAAGGTTTTAAGACACTAACATGAGAATTGAGTGTTTTATAAGCAGCTAAAAATATGAATTTGTTATATTTGTATAAATTATTATGTAAAAGCATGCTTCATAGTGTTTATGCAGTGTCATCTTAAATGAAATATATGAATGTTTATAATGGTAAATAAGAATTATTTGCTTAATATAATGATCAGGGTTTTTTGAAACTAATTTTATGTTATACTACTATTAATTGACTATAGATTACATTCTATATTCATTTCACATACATTGCATAAAACCATTATTATTATCAGAATCTTCTAGTCCATTGTTTAATGTAAGATGTTGATACTTTCCCAAGTTGTAGGAATGTGAATTTCCGTCTCGGCATGCATCAAGTGATCTGCTGTACTACCATCTGAAAAATTGTAGTCGGTTAAATATGTATAATAGTTGTAGGATAAAATGTCACTAATACATTCCATAATTAAAACGAAAATCTTTATATTACAACTAGTACCGGAATACACTGAGCAATTCAGAAATGGAAATAGTCAAAGAAAAAACTAACACACAAACTTCATTCTTATTACAACATTTGTGAAAGCAGTTTGCAGTTGAAACTTAAATACTAATACACATGTAAAACTGCAAATAGATATGAAATATAAATATATAACAGATGATAAGATATAATAGTTTTGATAAGACAAAAAAGATCGTACATATCTACTAGAATGTTTTGTTGGATTTGAATGTAAAATAAGTGTTTATAAAGAATACACTTGTACAATAACTTAAACTTGCTGTTTTTTTTAATAGACTGTGACATAATCGTACCTCAAAAATAATACTGATTTGAACATAAAAATATCGAATCATTATTGAATAAAAGTACCGTAAAGCATATGATAAAACTAGACGATTTAAATTACAATACTTTGGATTATGGTTTAATGAAAACCTAATTATGAAAAAAACGCAGAAATAATAAAAAAAGATTTTTAAAACTGAGGCATATTTTAAGAATGAAAATTAAAAGCTCATTTTGATTACCAATACTATATTCATATTTTTCACAAATTTCAATTGATACACTACTATTAATTTACTATCAATTACATTTTATATTCATTACAAGTACATTGCATAAAATCATTATTATTATCAGAATCTTCAAGTCCATGTTCAATGTGGGATGTTGAAACTTTCCCAAATTCCGAAAATGTTAATAAATGTCTCAGCATGCCTTGTGTGATCTACTATTATACTGCCATCTAAAAAAAAAAAAGTCATTTAAATATGTATAATGGTTGGAGAAATTATAATAATGATGATTGATGAGCAAAAAAAGATAAGATAATAAAAATCTACCAGAGTGTTGTGTTGAATTTTAATGAAAAAAAAATATATAAAAAAAATATACTTGTACAATAACTTAAACTTGCTGATTTTTAATATGAAAAAAATATAAATTTGTAATATTTGTATTAATTTTTATGTAAAACCATGCTTCCTACTGTTTATGAAGTATCAGCTTCAATGAAATATATGAATATTAATAATGAATAAATAAGAATCATTTTTACAATCTAGTATTAAAGGTTTTAAGACACTAACATGAGAATTGAGTGTTTTATAAGCAGCAAAAAATATGAATTTGTAATATTTGTATAAATAATAATGAAAGAGCATGCTTCATAGTGTATATGCAGTGTCAGCCTCAATGAAATATATGAATGTTAATAATGGTAAATAAGAAGCATTTTTACAATCTAGTAGTAAAGGTTTTAAGACACTAACATGAGAATTGAATGTTTTATAAGCAGCTAAAAATATGAATTTGTAATATTTGTATAAATTATTATGTAAAAGCATGCTTCATAGTGTTTATGCAGTGTCATCTTAAATGATATATATGAATGTTAATTATGGTAATTAAGTATCATTTTTACAATCTAGTAGTAAAGGTTTTAAGACACTAACATGAGAATTGAGTGTTTTATAAGCAGCTAAAAATTTGAATTTGTAATATTTGTATAAATTATTATGTAAATGCATGCTTCATAGTGTTTATGCAGTGTCATCTTAAATGATATATATGAATGTTAATTATGGTAATTAAGTATCATTTTTACAATCTAGTAGTAAAGGTTTTAAGACACTAACATGAGAATTGAGTGTTTTATAAGCAGCTAAAAATATGAATTTGTTATATTTGTATAAATTATTATGTAAAAGCATGCTTCATAGTGTTTATGCAGTGTCATCTTAAATGAAATATATGAATGTTTATAATGGTAAATAAGAATTATTTGCTTAATATAATGATCAGGGTTTTTTTGAAACTAATTTTATGTTATACTACTATTAATTGACTATAGATTACATTCTATATTCATTTCACATACATTGCATAAAACCATTATTATTATCAGAATCTTCTAGTCCATTGTTTAATGTAAGATGTTGATACTTTCCCAAGTTGTAGGAATGTGAATTTCCGTCTCGGCATGCATCAAGTGATCTGCTGTACTACCATCTGAAAAATTGTAGTCGGTTAAATATGTATAATAGTTGTAGGATAAAATGTCACTAATACATTCCATAATTAAAACGAAAATCTTTATATTACAACTAGTACCGGAATACACTGAGCAATTCAGAAATGGAAATAGTCAAAGAAAAACTAACACACAAACTTCATTCTTATTACAACATTTGTGAAAGCAGTTTGCAGTTGAAACTTAAATACTAATACACATGTAAAACTGCAAATAGATATGAAATATAAATATATAACAGATGATAAGATATAATAGTTTTGATAAGACAAAAAAGATCGTACATATCTACTATAATGTTTTGTTGGATTTGAATGTAAAATAAGTGTTTATAAAGAATACACTTGTACAATAACTTAAACTTGCTGTTTTTTTAATAGACTGTGACATAATCGTACCTCAAAAATAATACTGATTTGAACATAAAAATATCGAATCATTATTGAATAAAAGTACCGTAAAGCATATGATAAAACTAGACGATTTAAATTACAATACTTTGGATTATGGTTTAATGAAAACCTAATTATGAAAAAAACGCAGAAATAATAAAAAAAGATTTTTAAAACTGAGGCATATTTTAAGAATGAAAATTAAAAGCTCATTTTGATTACCAATACTATATTCATATTTTTCACAAATTTCAATTGATACACTACTATTAATTTACTATCAATTACATTTTATATTCATTACAAGTACATTGCATAAAATCATTATTATTATCAGAATCTTCAAGTCCATGTTCAATGTGGGATGTTGAAACTTTCCCAAATTCCGAAAATGTTAATAAATGTCCTCAGCATGCCTTGTGTGATCTACTATTATACTGCCATCTAAAAAAAAAAAAGTCATTTAAATATGTATAATGGTTGGAGAAATTATAATAATGATGATTGATGAGCAAAAAAAGATAAGATAATAAAAATCTACCAGAGTGTTGTGTTGAATTTTAATGAAAAAAAAATATATAAAAAAAATATACTTGTACAATAACTTAAACTTGCTGATTTTTAATATGAAAAAAATATAAATTTGTAATATTTGTATTAATTTTTATGTAAAACCATGCTTCCTACTGTTTATGAAGTATCAGCTTCAATGAAATATATGAATATTAATAATGAATAAATAAGAATCATTTTTACAATCTAGTATTAAAGGTTTTAAGACACTAACATGAGAATTGAGTGTTTTATAAGCAGCAAAAAATATGAATTTGTAATATTTGTATAAATAATAATGAAAGAGCATGCTTCATAGTGTATATGCAGTGTCAGCCTCAATGAAATATATGAATGTTAATAATGGTAAATAAGAAGCATTTTTACAATCTAGTAGTAAAGGTTTTAAGACACTAACATGAGAATTGAATGTTTTATAAGCAGCTAAAAATATGAATTTGTAATATTTGTATAAATTATTATGTAAAAGCATGCTTCATAGTGTTTATGCAGTGTCAGCCTCAATGAAATATATGAATGTTAATAATGGTAAATAAGAAGCATTTTTACAATCTAGTAGTAAAGGTTTTAAGACACTAACATGAGAATTGAATGTTTTATAAGCAGCTAAAAATATGAATTTGTAATATTTGTATAAATTATTATGTAAATGCATGCTTCATAGTGTTTATGCAGTGTCATCTTAAATGATATATATGAATGTTAATTATGGTAATTAAGTATCATTTTTACAATATAGTAGTAAAGGTTTTAAGACACTAACATGAGAATTGAGTGTTTTATAAGCAGCTAAAAATATGAATTTGTTATATTTGTATAAATTATTATGTAAAAGCATGCTTCATAGTGTTTATGCAGTGTCATCTTAAATGATATATATGAATGTTAATTATGGTAATTAAGTATCATTTTTACAATCTAGTAGTAAAGGTTTTAAGACACTAACATGAGAATTGAGTGTTTTATAAGCAGCTAAAAATATGAATTTGTTATATTTGTATAAATTATTATGTAAAAGCATGCTTCATAGTGTTTATGCAGTGTCATCTTAAATGAAATATATGAATGTTTATAATGGTAAATAAGAATTATTTGCTTAATATAATGATCAGGGTTTTTTGAAACTAATTTTATGTTATACTACTATTAATTGACTATAGATTACATTCTATATTCATTTCACATACATTGCATAAAACCATTATTATTATCAGAATCTTCTAGTCCATTGTTTAATGTAAGATGTTGATACTTTCCCAAGTTGTAGGAATGTGAATTTCCGTCTCGCCATGCATCAAGTGATCTGCTGTACTACCATCTGAAAAATTGTAGTCGGTTAAATATGTATAATAGTTGTAGGATAAAATGTCACTAATACATTCCATAATTAAAACGAAAATCTTTATATTACAACTAGTACCGGAATACACTGAGCAATTCAGAAATGGAAATAGTCAAAGAAAACTAACACACAAACTTCATTCTTATTACAACATTTGTGAAAGCAGTTTGCAGTTGAAACTTAAATACTAATACACATGTAAAACTGCAAATAGATATGAAATATAAATATATAACAGATGATAAGATATAATAGTTTTGATAAGACAAAAAAGATCGTACATATCTACTATAATGTTTTGTTGGATTTGAATGTAAAATAAGTGTTTATAAAGAATACACTTGTACAATAACTTAAACTTGCTGTTTTTTTAATAGACTGTGACATAATCGTACCTCAAAAATAATACTGATTTGAACATAAAAATATCGAATCATTATTGAATAAAAGTACCGTAAAGCATATGATAAAACTAGACGATTTAAATTACAATACTTTGGATTATGGTTTAATGAAAACCTAATTATGAAAAAAACGCAGAAATAATAAAAAAAGATTTTTAAAACTGAGGCATATTTTAAGAATGAAAATTAAAAGCTCATTTTGATTACCAATACTATATTCATATTTTTCACAAATTTCAATTGATACACTACTATTAATTTACTATCAATTACATTTTATATTCATTACAAGTACATTGCATAAAATCATTATTATTATCAGAATCTTCAAGTCCATGTTCAATGTGGGATGTTGAAACTTTCCCAAATTCCGAAAATGTTAATAAATGTCTCAGCATGCCTTGTGTGATCTACTATTATACTGCCATCTAAAAAAAAAAAAGTCATTTAAATATGTATAATGGTTGGAGAAATTATAATAATGATGATTGATGAGCAAAAAAAAGATAAGATAATAAAAATCTACCAGAGTGTTGTGTTGAATTTTAATGAAAAAAAAATATATAAAAAAAATATACTTGTACAATAACTTAAACTTGCTGATTTTTAATATGAAAAAAATATAAATTTGTAATATTTGTATTAATTTTTATGTAAAACCATGCTTCCTACTGTTTATGAAGTATCAGCTTCAATGAAATATATGAATATTAATAATGAATAAATAAGAATCATTTTTACAATCTAGTATTAAAGGTTTTAAGACACTAACATGAGAATTGAGTGTTTTATAAGCAGCAAAAAATATGAATTTGTAATATTTGTATAAATAATAATGAAAGAGCATGCTTCATAGTGTATACGCAGTGTCAGCCTCAATGAAATATATGAATGTTAAGGATGGTAAATAAGAAACATTTTTACAATCTAGTAGTAAAGGTTTTAAGACACTAACATGAGAATTGAGTGTTTTATAAGCAGCTAAAAATATGAATTTGTAATATTTGTATAAATTATTATGTAAAAGCATGCTTCATAGTGTTTATGCAGTGTCATCTTAAATGAAATATATGAATGTTAATAATGGTAAATAAGAATCATTTTTACAATCTAGTAGTAAAGGTTTTAAGACACTAACATGAGAATTGAATGTTTTATAAGCAGCTAAAAATATGAATTTTTAATAGTTGTATAAATCATTATGTAAAACTATGTTTTATAGTGTTTATGATGTATCAGCTTCAATGCAATACATGAATGTTAATGATGGTAAATAAGAAACATTTTTACAATCTAGTAGTAAAGGTTTTTAAGACACTAACATGAGAATTGAGTGTTTTATAAGATGCAAAAAATATGAATTTGTTATATTTGTATAATTAATTATGTAAAAGCATGCTTCATAGTGTTTATGCAGTGTCATCTTAAATGAAATATCTGAATGTTAATAATGGTAAATAAGAATCATTTTGACAATCTAGTAGTAAAGGTTTTAAGACACTAACATGAGAATTGAGTGTTTTATAAGATGCTAAAAATATGAATTTGTAATATTTGTATAAATTATTATGTAAAAGCATGCTTCATAGTGTTTATGCAGTGTCATCTTAAATGAAATATATGAATGTTAATAATGGTATTTAAGAATCATTTTTACAATCTAGTAGTAAAGGTTTTAAGACACTAACATGAGAATTGAATGTTTTATAAGCAGCTAAAAATATGAATTTGTAATATTTGTATAAATTATTATGTAAATGCATGCTTCATAGTGTTTATGCAGTGTCATCTTAAATGATATATATGAATGTTAATTATGGTAATTAAGTATCATTTTTACAATCTAGTAGTAAAGGTTTTAAGACACTAACATGAGAATTGAGTGTTTTATAAGCAGCTAAAAATATGA
Source organism: Rhopalosiphum padi (assembly GCF_020882245.1). Lineage (NCBI taxonomy): Eukaryota > Metazoa > Arthropoda > Insecta > Hemiptera > Aphididae > Rhopalosiphum > Rhopalosiphum padi. The sequence continues at coordinate 61,452,635 of NC_083599.1, forward strand.
ATTTGTTATATTTGTATAAATTATTATGTAAAAGCATGCTTCATAGTGTTTATGCAGTGTCATCTTAAATGATATATATGAATGTTAATTATGGTAATTAAGTATCATTTTTACAATCTAGTAGTAAAGGTTTTAAGACACTAACATGAGAATTGAGTGTTTTATAAGCAGCTAAAAATATGAATTTGTTATATTTGTATAAATTATTATGTAAAAGCATGCTTCATAGTGTTTATGCAGTGTCATCTTAAATGAAATATATGAATGTTTATAATGGTAAATAAGAATTATTTGCTTAATATAATGATCAGGGTTTTTTGAAACTAATTTTATGTTATACTACTATTAATTGACTATCGATTACATTCTATATTCATTTCACATACATTGCATAAAACCATTATTATTATCAGAATCTTCTAGTCCATTGTTTAATGTAAGATGTTGATACTTTCCCAAGTTGTAGGAATGTGAATTTCCGTCTCGGCATGCATCAAGTGATCTGCTGTACTACCATCTGAAAAATTGTAGTCGGTTAAATATGTATAATAGTTGTAGGATAAAATGTCACTAATACATTCCATAATTAAAACGAAAATCTTTATATTACAACTAGTACCGGAATACACTGAGCAATTCAGAAATGGAAATAGTCAAAGAAAAACTAACACACAAACTTCATTCTTATTACAACATTTGTGAAAGCAGTTTGCAGTTGAAACTTAAATACTAATACACATGTAAAACTGCAAATAGATATGAAATATAAATATATAACAGATGATAAGATATAATAGTTTTGATAAGACAAAAAAGATCGTACATATCTACTAGAATGTTTTGTTGGATTTGAATGTAAAATAAGTGTTTATAAAGAATACACTTGTACAATAACTTAAACTTGCTGTTTTTTTTAATAGACTATGACATAACCGTACCTCAAAAATAATACTGATTTGAACATAAAAATATCGAATCATTATTGAATAAAAGTACCGTAAAGCATCTAATAAAACTAGACGATTTAAATTACAATACTTTGGATTATGGTTTAATGAAAACCTAATTATGAAAAACACGCAGAAATAATAAAACAAGATTTTTAAAACTGAGGCATATTTTAAGAATGAAAATTAAAAGCTCATTTTGATTACCAATACTATATTCATATTTTTAACAAATTTCAATTGATACACTACTATTAATTTACTATCAATTACATTTTATATTCATTACAAGTACATTGCATAAAATCATTATTATTATCAGAATCTTCAAGTCCATGATCAATGTGGGATGTTGAAACTTTCCCAAATTCCGAAAATGTTAATAAATGTCTCAGCATGCCGTGAGTGATCTACTATAATACTGCCATCTAAAAAAAAAATAGTCATATAAATATGTATAATGGTTGGAGAAATTATAATAATGATGATTGATGAGCAAAAAAAGATAATAAAAATCTACCAGTGTTGTGTTGAATTTTAATGAAAATAAATATACTTGTACAATAACTTAAACTTGCTGATTTTTAATATGAAAAAAATATAAATTTGTAATATTTGTATTAATTATTATGTAAAACCATGTTTCATACTGTTTATGAAGTATCAGCTTCAATGCAATACATGAATGTTAATAATGGTAAATAAGAATCATTTTTACAATCTAGTAGTAAAGGTTTTAAGACACTAACATGAGAATTGAATGTTTTATAAGCAGCTAAAAATATGAATTTTTAATAGTTGTATAAATCATTATGTAAAACTATGTTTTATAGTGTTTATGATGTATCAGCTTCAATGCAATACATGAATGTTAATAATGGTAAATAAGAATCATTTTTACAATCTAGTAGTAAAGGTTTTAAGACACTAACATTAGAATTGAGTGTTTTATAAGATGCTAAAAATATGAATTTGTTATATTTGTATGAATTATTATGTAAAAGCATGCTTCATAGTGTTTATGCAGTGTCATCTTAAATGAAATATATGAATGTTAATAATGGTAAATAAGAATCATTTTTACAATCTAGTAGTAAAGGTTTTAAGACACTAACATGAGAATTGAGTGTTTTATAAGCAGCTAAAAATATGAATTTGTAATATTTGTATAAATTATTATGTAAAAGCATGCTTCATAATGTTTATGCAGTGTCATCTTAAATGAAATATATGAATGTTAATAATGGTAAATAAGAATCATTTTTACAATCTAGTAGTAAAGGTTTTAAGACACTAACATTAGAATTGAGTGTTTTATAAGATGCTAAAAATATGAATTTGTTATATTTGTATAAATTATTATGTAAAAGCATGCTTCATAGTGTTTATGCAGTGTCATCTTAAATTAAATATATGAATGTTTATAATGGTAAATAAGTATTATTTGCTTAATATAATGATCAGGGTTTTTTGAAACTAATTTTATGTTATACTACTATTAATTGACTATCGATTACATTCTATATTCATTTCACATACATTGCATAAAACCATTATTATTATCAGAATCTTCTAGTCCATTGTTTAATGTAGGATGTTGATACTTTCCCAAGTTGTAGGAATGTGAATCTCCGTCTCAGCATGCATCAAGTGATCTGCTGTACTACCATCTGAAAAAATGTAGTCGGTTAAATATGTATAATAGTTGTAGGATAAAATGTCACTAATACATGCCATAATTAAAACGAAAATCTTTATATTACAACTAGTACGGGAATACACTGAGCAATTCAGAAATGGAAATAGTCAAACAAAAACTAACACACAAACTTCATTCTTATTACAACATTTGTGAAAGCAGTTTGCAGTTGAAACTTAAATACTAATACGAATGTAAAACTGCAAATAGATATGAAATATAAATTTATAACAGATGATAAGATATAATAATTTTGATAAGACAAAAAAGATCGTACATATCTACTAGAATATTTTGTTGGATTTGAATGTAAAATAAGTGTTTATAAAGAATACACTTGTACAATAACTTAAACTTGCTGTTTTTTTAATAGACTATGACATAACCGTACCTCAAAAATAATACTGATTTGAACATAAAAATATCGAATCATTATTGAATAAAAGTACCGTAAAGCATCTAATAAAACTAGACGATTTAAATTACAATACTTTGGATTATGGTTTAATGAAAACCTAATTATGAAAAACACGCAGAAATAATAAAACAAGATTTTTAAAACTGAGGCATATTTTAAGAATGAAAATAAAAGCTCATTTTGATTACCAATACTATATTCATATTTTTAACAAATTTCAATTGATACACTACTATTAATTTACTATCAATTACATTTTATATTCATTACAAGTACATTGCATAAAATCATTATAATTATCAGAATCTTCAAGTCCATGTTCAATGTGGGATGTTGAAACTTTGCCAAATTCCGAAAATGTTAATAAATGTCTCAGCATGCCTTGAGTGATCTACTATTATACTGCAATCTTAAAAAAAAAATAGTCATATAAATATGTATAATGGTTGGAGAAATTATAATAATGATGATTGATGAGCAAAAAAAGATAATAAAAATCTACCAGTGTTGTGTTGAATTTTAATGAAAATAAATATACTTGTACAATAACTTAAACTTGCTGATTTTTAATATGAAAAAAATATAAATTTGTAATATTTGTATTAATTATTATGTAAAACCATGCTTCATACTGTTTATGAAGTATCAGCTTCAATGCAATACATGAATGTTAATAATGGTAAATAAGAATCATTTTTACAATCTAGTAGTAAAGGTTTTAAGACACTAACATGAGAATTGAATGTTTTATAAGCAGCTAAAAATATGAATTTTTAATAGTTGTATAAATCATTATGTAAAACTATGTTTTATAGTGTTTATGATGTATCAGCTTCAATGCAATACATGAATGTTAATAATGGTAAATAAGAATCATTTTTACAATCTAGTAGTAAAGGTTTTAAGACACTAACATGAGAATTGAGTGTTTTATAAGATGCTAAAAATATGAATTTGTAATATTTGTATAAATTATTATGTAAAAGCATGCTTCATAATGTTTATGCAGTGTCATCTTAAATGAAATATATGAATGTTAATAATGGTAAATAAGAATCATTTTTACAATCTAGTAGTAAAGGTTTTAAGACACTAACATTAGAATTGAGTGTTTTATAAGATGCTAAAAATATGAATTTGTTATATTTGTATAAATTATTATGTAAAAGCATGCTTCATAGTGTTTATGCAGTGTCATCTTAAATTAAATATATGAATGTTTATAATGGTAAATAAGTATTATTTGCTTAATATAATGATCAGGGTTTTTTGAAACTAATTTTATGTTATACTACTATTAATTGACTATCGATTACATTCTATATTCATTTCACATACATTGCATAAAACCATTATTATTATCAGAATCTTCTAGTCCATTGTTTAATGTAGGATGTTGATACTTTCCCAAGTTGTAGGAATGTGAATCTCCGTCTCAGCATGCATCAAGTGATCTGCTGTACTACCATCTGAAAAAATGTAGTCGGTTAAATATGTATAATAGTTGTAGGATAAAATGTCACTAATACATGCCATAATTAAAACGAAAATCTTTATATTACAACTAGTACGGGAATACACTGAGCAATTCAGAAATGGAAATAGTCAAACAAAAACTAACACACAAACTTCATTCTTATTACAACATTTGTGAAAGCAGTTTGCAGTTGAAACTTAAATACTAATACGAATGTAAAACTGCAAATAGATATGAAATATAAATTTATAACAGATGATAAGATATAATAATTTTGATAAGACAAAAAAGATCGTACATATCTACTAGAATGTTTTGTTGGATTTGAATGTAAAATAAGTGTTTATAAAGAATACACTTGTACAATAACTTAAACTTGCTGTTTTTTTAATAGACTATGACATAACCGTACCTAAAAAATAATACTGATTTGAACATAAAAATATCGAATCATTATTGAATAAAAGTACCGTAAAGCATCTAATAAAACTAGACGATTTAAATTACAATACTTTGGATTATGGTTTAATGAAAACCTAATTATGAAAAAAACGCAGAAATAATAAAACAAGATTTTTAAAACTGAGGCATATTTTAAGAATGAAAATTAAAAGCTCATTTTGATTACCAATACTATATTCATATTTTTAACAAATTTCAATTGATACACTACTATTAATTTACTATCAATTACATTTTATATTCATTACAAGTACATTGCATAAAATCATTATTATTATCAGAATCTTCAAGTCCATGTTCAATGTGGGATGTTGAAACTTTCCCAAATTCCGAAAATGTTAATCAATGTCTCAGCATGCCTTGAGTGATCTACTATTATACTGCAATCAAAAAAAAAATAGTCATATAAATATGTATAATGGTTGGAGAAATTATAATAATGATGATTGATGAGCAAAAAAAGATAATAAAAATCTACCAGTGTTGTGTTGAATTTTAATGAAAATAAATATACTTGTACAATAACTTAAACTTGCTGATTTTTAATATGAAAAAAATATAAATTTGTAATATTTGTATTAATAATTATGTAAAACCATGCTTCATACTGTTTATGAAGTATCAGCTTCAATGCAATACATGAATGTTAATAATGGTAAATAAGAATCATTTTTACAATCTAGTAGTAAAGGTTTTAAGACACTAACATGAGAATTGAATGTTTTATAAGCAGCTAAAAATATGAATTTTTAATAGTTGTATAAATTATTATGTAAAAGCATGCTTCATAGTGTTTATGCAGTGAAATCTTAAATGAAATATATGAATGTTAATAATGGTAAATGAGAATCATTTTTACAATCTAGTAGTAAAGGTTTTAAGACACTAACATGAGAATTGAGTGTTTTATAATCAGCTAAAAATATGAATTTGTTATATTTGTATGAATTATTATGTAAAAGCATGCTTCATAGTGTTTATGCAGTGTCATCTTAAATGAAATATATGAATGTTAATAATGGTAAATAAGAATCATTTTTACAATCTAGTAGTAAAGGTTTTAAGACACTAACATGAGAATTGAGTGTTTTATAAGCAGCTAAAAATATGAATTTGTAATATTTGTAAAAATTATTATGTAAAAGCATGCTTCATAGTGTTTATGCAGTGTCATCTTAAATGAAATATATGAATGTTAATAATGGTAAATAAGAATCATTTTTACAATCTAGTAGTAAAGGTTTTAAGACACTAACATGAGAATTGAGTGTTTTATAAGCAGCTAAAAATATGAATTTGTAATATTTGTAAAAATTATTATGTAAAAGCATGCTTCATAGTGTTTATGCAGTGTCATCTTAAATGAAATATATGAATGTTAATAATGGTAAATAAGAATCATGTTTACAATCTTGTAGTAAAGGTTTTAAGACACTAACATTAGAATTGAGTGTTTTATAAGATGCTAAAAATATGAATTTGTTATATTTGTATAAATTATTATGTAAAAGCATGCTTCATAGTGTTTATGCAGTGTCATCTTAAATGAAATATATGAATGTTAATAATGGTAAATAAGAATCATTTTTACAATCTAGTAGTAAAGGTTTTAAGACACTAACATGAGAATTGAGTGTTTTATAAGATGCTAAAAATATGAATTTGTTATAATTGTATAAGTTATTATGTAAAAGCATGCTTCATAGTGTTTATGCAGTGTCATCTTAAATGAAATATATGAATGTTAATAATGCTAAATAAGAATCAATTTTACAATCTAGTAGTAAAGGTTTTAAGACACTAACATGAGAATTGAATGTTTTATAAGCAGCTAAAAATATGAATTTGTTATATGTGTATAAATTATTATGTAAAAGCATGCTTCATAAAGTTTATGCAGTGTCATCTTAAATGAAATATATGAATGTTTTTAATGGTAAATAAGTATTATTTGCTTAATATAATGATCAGGGTTTTTTGAAACTAATTTTATGTTATACTACTATTAATTGACTATCGATTACATTCTATATTCATTTCACATACATTGCATAAAACCATTATTATTATCAGAATCTTCTAGTCCATTGTTTAATGTAGGATGTTGATACTTTCCCAAGTTGTAGGAATGTGAATCTCCGTCTCAGCATGCATCAAGTGATCTGCTGTACTACCATCTGAAAAAATGTAGTCGGTTAAATATGTATAATAGTTGTAGGATAAAATGTCACTAATACATGCCATAATTAAAACGAAAATCTTTATATTACAACTAGTACGGGAATACACTGAGCAATTCAGAAATGGAAATAGTCAAACAAAAACTAACACACAAACTTCATTCTTATGACAACATTTGTGAAAGCAGTTTGCAGTTGAAACTTAAATACTAATACGAATGTAAAACTGCAAATAGATATGAAATATAAATTTATAACAGATGATAAGATATAATAATTTTGATAAGACAAAAAAGATCGTACATATCTACTAGAATGTTTTGTTGGATTTGAATGTAAAATAAGTGTTTATAAAGAATACACTTGTACAATAACTTAAACTTGCTGTTTTTTTAATAGACTATGACATAACCGTACCTAAAAAATAATACTGATTTGAACATAAAAATATCGAATCATTATTGAATAAAAGTACCGTAAAGCATCTAATAAAACTAGACGATTTAAATTACAATACTTTGGATTATGGTTTAATGAAAACCTAATTATGAAAAAAACGCAGAAATAATAAAACAACATTTTTAAAACTGAGGCATATTTTAAGAATGAAAATTAAAAGCTCATTTTGATTACCAATACTATATTCATATTTTTAACAAATTTCAATTGATACACTACTATTAATTTACTATCAATTACATTTTATATTCATTACAAGTACATTGCATAAAATCATTATTATTATCAGAATCTTCAAGTCCATGTTCAATGTGGGATGTTGAAACTTTCCCAAATTCCGAAAATGTTAATCAATGTCTCAGCATGCCTTGAGTGATCTACTATTATACTGCAATCAAAAAAAAAATAGTCATATAAATATGTATAATGGTTGGAGAAATTATAATAATGATGATTGATGAGCAAAAAAAGATAATAAAAATCTACCAGTGTTGTGTTGAATTTTAATGAAAATAAATATACTTGTACAATAACTTAAACTTGCTGATTTTTAATATGAAAAAAATATAAATTTGTAATATTTGTATTAATTATTATGTAAAACCATGCTTCATACTGTTTATGAAGTATCAGCTTCAATGCAATACATGAATGTTAATAATGGTAAATAAGAATCATTTTTACAATCTAGTAGTAAAGGTTTTAAGACACTAACATTAGAATTGAGTGTTTTATAAGATGCTAAAAATATGAATTTGTTATATTTGTATAAATTATTATGTAAAAGCATGCTTCATAGTGTTTATGCAGTGTCATCTTAAATTAAATATATGAATGTTTATAATGGTAAATAAGTATTATTTGCTTAATATAATGATCAGGGTTTTTTGAAACTAATTTTATGTTATACTACTATTAATTGACTATCGATTACATTCTATATTCATTTCACATTCATTGCATAAAACCATTATTATTATCAGAATCTTCTAGTCCATTGTTTAATGTAGGATGTTGATACTTTCCCAAGTTGTAGGAATGTGAATCTCCGTCTCAGCATGCATCAAGTGATCTGCTGTACTACCATCTGAAAAAATGTAGTCGGTTAAATATGTATAATAGTTGTAGGATAAAATGTCACTAATACATGCCATAATTAAAACGAAAATCTTTATATTACAACTAGTACGGGAATACACTGAGCAATTCAGAAATGGAAATAGTCAAACAAAAACTAACACACAAACTTCATTCTTATTACAACATTTGTGAAAGCAGTTTGCAGTTGAAACTTAAATACTAATACGAATGTAAAACTGCAAATAGATATGAAATATAAATTTATAACAGATGATAAGATATAATAATTTTGATAAGACAAAAAAGATCGTACATATCTACTAGAATGTTTTGTTGGATTTGAATGTAAAATAAGTGTTTATAAAGAATACACTTGTACAATAACTTAAACTTGCTGTTTTTTTAATAGACTATGACATAACCGTACCTAAAAAATAATACTGATTTGAACATAAAAATATCGAATCATTATTGAATAAAAGTACCGTAAAGCATCTAATAAAACTAGACGATTTAAATTACAATACTTTGGATTATGGTTTAATGAAAACCTAATTATGAAAAAAACGCAGAAATAATAAAACAAGATTTTTAAAACTGAGGCATATTTTAAGAATGAAAATTAAAAGCTCATTTTGATTACCAATACTATATTCATATTTTTAACAAATTTCAATTGATACACTACTATTAATTTACTATCAATTACATTTTATATTCATTACAAGTACATTGCATAAAATCATTATTATTATCAGAATCTTCAAGTCCATGTTCAATGTGGGATGTTGAAACTTTCCCAAATTCCGAAAATGTTAATCAATGTCTCAGCATGCCTTGAGTGATCTACTATTATACTGCAATCAAAAAAAAAATAGTCATATAAATATGTATAATGGTTGGAGAAATTATAATAATGATGATTGATGAGCAAAAAAAGATAATAAAAATCTACCAGTGTTGTGTTGAATTTTAATGAAAATAAATATACTTGTACAATAACTTAAACTTGCTGATTTTTAATATGAAAAAAATATAAATTTGTAATATTTGTATTAATAATTATGTAAAACCATGCTTCATACTGTTTATGAAGTATCAGCTTCAATGCAATACATGAATGTTAATAATGGTAAATAAGAATCATTTTTACAATCTAGTAGTAAAGGTTTTAAGACACTAACATGAGAATTGAATGTTTTATAAGCAGCTAAAAATATGAATTTTTAATAGTTGTATAAATTATTATGTAAAAGCATGCTTCATAGTGTTTATGCAGTGAAATCTTAAATGAAATATATGAATGTTAATAATGGTAAATGAGAATCATTTTTACAATCTAGTAGTAAAGGTTTTAAGACACTAACATGAGAATTGAGTGTTTTATAATCAGCTAAAAATATGAATTTGTTATATTTGTATGAATTATTATGTAAAAGCATGCTTCATAGTGTTTATGCAGTGTCATCTTAAATGAAATATATGAATGTTAATAATGGTAAATAAGAATCATTTTTACAATCTAGTAGTAAAGGTTTTAAGACACTAACATGAGAATTGAGTGTTTTATAAGCAGCTAAAAATATGAATTTGTAATATTTGTAAAAATTATTATGTAAAAGCATGCTTCATAGTGTTTATGCAGTGTCATCTTAAATGAAATATATGAATGTTAATAATGGTAAATAAGAATCATGTTTACAATCTTGTAGTAAAGGTTTTAAGACACTAACATTAGAATTGAGTGTTTTATAAGATGCTAAAAATATGAATTTGTTATATTTGTATAAATTATTATGTAAAAGCATGCTTCATAGTGTTTATGCAGTGTCATCTTAAATGAAATATATGAATGTTAATAATGGTAAATAAGAATCATTTTTACAATCTAGTAGTAAAGGTTTTAAGACACTAACATTAGAATTGAGTGTTTTATAAGATGCTAAAAATATGAATTTGTTATATTTGTATAAATTATTATGTAAAAGCATGCTTCATAGTGTTTATGCAGTGTCATCTTAAATTAAATATATGAATGTTTATAATGGTAAATAAGTATTATTTGCTTAATATAATGATCAGGGTTTTTTGAAACTAATTTTATGTTATACTACTATTAATTGACTATCGATTACATTCTATATTCATTTCACATACATTGCATAAAACCATTATTATTATCAGAATCTTCTAGTCCATTGTTTAATGTAGGATGTTGATACTTTCCCAAGTTGTAGGAATGTGAATCTCCGTCTCAGCATGCATCAAGTGATCTGCTGTACTACCATCTGAAAAAATGTAGTCGGTTAAATATGTATAATAGTTGTAGGATAAAATGTCACTAATACATGCCATAATTAAAACGAAAATCTTTATATTACAACTAGTACGGGAATACACTGAGCAATTCAGAAATGGAAATAGTCAAACAAAAACTAACACACAAACTTCATTCTTATTACAACATTTGTGAAAGCAGTTTGCAGTTGAAACTTAAATACTAATACGAATGTAAAACTGCAAATAGATATGAAATATAAATTTATAACAGATGATAAGATATAATAATTTTGATAAGACAAAAAAGATCGTACATATCTACTAGAATGTTTTGTTGGATTTGAATGTAAAATAAGTGTTTATAAAGAATACACTTGTACAATAACTTAAACTTGCAGTTTTTTTAATATGAAAAAAATATAAATTTGTAATATTTGTATTAATAATTATGTAAAACCATGCTTCATACTGTTTATGAAGTATCAGCTTCAATGCAATACATGAATGTTAATAATGGTAAATAAGAATCATTTTTACAATCTAGTAGTAAAGGTTTTAAGACACTAACATGAGAATTGAATGTTTTATAAGCAGCTAAAAATATGAATTTGCTATATTTGTATGAATTATTATGTAAAAGCATGCTTCATAGTGTTTATGCAGTGTCATCTTAAATGAAATATATGAATGTTAATAATGGTAAATAAGAATCATTTTTACAATCTAGTAGTAAAGGTTTTAAGACACTAACATGAGAATTGAGTGTTTTATAAGCAGCTAAAAATATGAATTTGTAATATTTGTATAAATTATTATGTAAAAGCATGCTTCATAGTGTTTATGCAGTGTCATCTTAAATGAAATATATGAATGTTAATAATGCTAAATAAGAATCATTTTTACAATCTAGTAGTAAAGGTTTTAAGACACTAACATGAGAATTGAGTGTTTTATAAGATGCTAAAAATATGAATTTGTTATATTTGTATAAGTTATTATGTAAAAGCATGCTTCATAGTGTTTATGCAGTGTCATCTTAAATGAAATATATGAATGTTAATAATGCTAAATAAGAATCAATTTTACAATCTAGTAGTAAAGGTTTTAAGACACTAACATGAGAATTGAATGTTTTATAAGCAGCTAAAAATATGAATTTGTTATATGTGTATAAATTATTATGTAAAAGCATGCGTCATAAAGTTTATGCAGTGTCATCTTAAATGAAATATATGAATGTTTTTAATGGTAAATAAGTATTATTTGCTTAATATAATGATCAGGGTTTTTTGAAACTAATTTTATGTTATACTACTATTAATTGACTATCGATTACATTCTATATTCATTTCACATACATTGCATAAAACCATTATTATTATCAGAATCTTCTAGTCCATTGTTTAATGTAGGATGTTGATACTTTCCCAAGTTGTAGGAATGTGAATCTCCGTCTCAGCATGCATCAAGTGATCTGCTGTACTACCATCTGAAAAAATGTAGTCGGTTAAATATGTATAATAGTTGTAGGATAAAATGTCACTAATACATGCCATAATTAAAACGAAAATCTTTATATTACAACTAGTACGGGAATACACTGAGCAATTCAGAAATGGAAATAGTCAAACAAAAACTAACACACAAACTTCATTCTTATTACAACATTTGTGAAAGGAGTTTGCAGTTGAAACTTAAATACTAATACGAATGTAAAACTGCAAATAGATATGAAATATAAATTTATAACAGATGATAAGATATAATAATTTTGATAAGACAAAAAAGATCGTACATATCTACTAGAATGTTTTGTTGGATTTGAATGTAAAATAAGTGTTTATAAAGAATACACTTGTACAATAACTTAAACTTGCTGTTTTTTTAATAGACTATGACATAACCGTACCTTAAAAATAATACTGATTTGAACATAAAAATATCGAATCATTATTGAATAAAAGTACCGTAAAGCATCTAATAAAACTAGACGATTTAAATTACAATACTTTGGATTATGGTTTAATGAAAACCTAATTATGAAAAAAACGCAGAAATAATAAAACAAGATTTTTAAAACTGAGGCATATTTTAAGAATGAAAATTAAAAGCTCATTTTGATTACCAATACTATATTCATATTTTTAACAAATTTCAATTGATACACTACTATTAATTTACTATCAATTACATTTTATATTCATTACAAGTACATTGCATAAAATCATTATTATTATCAGAATCTTCAAGTCCATGATCAATGTGGGATGTTGAAACTTTCCCAAATTCCGAAAATGTTAATAAATGTCTCAGCATGCCTTGAGTGATCTACTATAATACTGCCTTCTAAAAAAAAAAATAGTCATATAAATATGTATAATGGTTGGAGAAATTATAATAATGATGATTAATGAGCAAAAAAAGATAATAAAAATCTACCAGAGTGTTGTGTTGAATATTAATGAAAAAAAAATGTATAAAAAAAATATACTTGTACAATAACTTAAACTTGCTGATTTTTAATATGATAAAAATATAAATTTGTAATATTTGTATTAATTATTATGTAAAACCATGCTTCATACTGTTTATGAAGTATCAGCTTCAATGCAATACATGAATGTTAATAATGGTAAATAAGAATCATTTTTACAATCTAGTAGTAAAGGTTTTAAGACACTAACATGAGAATTGAATGTTTTATAAGCAGCTAAAAATATGAATTTTTAATAGTTGTATAAATCATTATGTAAAACTATGTTTTATAGTGTTTATGATGTATCAGCTTCAATGCAATACATGAATGTTAATAATGGTAAATAAGAATCATTTTTACAATCTAGTAGTAAAGGTTTTAAGACACTAACATTAGAATTGAGTGTTTTATAAGATGCTAAAAATATGAATTTGTTATATTTGTATGAATTATTATGTAAAAGCATGCTTCATAGTGTTTATGCAGTGTCATCTTAAATGAAATATATGAATGTTAATAATGGTAAATAAGAATCATTTTTACAATCTAGTAGTAAAGGTTTTAAGACACTAACATGAGAATTGAATGTTTTTTAAGCAGCTAAAAATATGAATTTGTAATATTTGTATAAATTATTATGTAAAAGCATGCTTCATAGTGTTTATGCAGTGTCATCTTAAATGATATATATGAATGTTAATTATGGTAAATAAGAATCATTTTTACAATCTAGTAGTAAGGGTTTTAAGACACTAACATTAGAATTGAGTGTTTTATAAGATGTTAAAAATATGAATTTCTAATATTTGTATAAATTATTATGTAAAAGCATGCTTCATAGAGTTTATGCAGTGTCATCTTAAATGAAATATATGAATGTTAATAATGGTAAATAAGTATTATTTGCTTAATATAATGATCAGGGTTTTTTGAAACTAATTTTATGTTATACTACTATTAATTGGCTATCGATTACATTCTATATTCATTTCACATACATTGCATAAAACCATTATTATTATCAGAATCTTCTTGTCCATTGTTTAATGTAGGATGTTGATACTTTCCCAAGTTGTAGGAATGTGAATCTCCGTCTCAGCATGCATCAAGTGATCTGCTGTACTACCATCTGAAAAAATGTAGTCGGTTAAATATGTATAATAGTTGTAGGATAAAATGTCACTAATACATGCCATAATTAAAACGAAAATCTTTATATTACAACTAGTACGGGAATACACTGAGCAATTCAGAAATGGAAATAGTCAAACAAAAACTAACACACAAACTTCATTCTTATTACAACATTTGTGAAAGCAGTTTGCAGTTGAAACTTAAATACTAATACGAATGTAAAACTGCAAATAGATATGAAATATAAATTTATAACAGATGATAAGATATAATAATTTTGATAAGACAAAAAAGATCGTACATATCTACTAGAATGTTTTGTTGGATTTGAATGTAAAATAAGTGTTTATAAAGAATACACTTGTACAATAACTTAAACTTGCTGTTTTTTTAATAGACTATGACATAACCGTACCTTAAAAATAATACTGATTTGAACATAAAAATATCGAATCATTATTGAATAAAAGTACCGTAAAGCATCTAATAAAACTAGACGATTTAAATTACAATACTTTGGATTATGGTTTAATGAAAACCTAATTATGAAAAAAACGCAGAAATAATAAAACAAGATTTTTAAAACTGAGGCATATTTTAAGAATGAAAATTAAAAGCTCATTTTGATTACCAATACTATATTCATATTTTTAACAAATTTCAATTGATACACTACTATTAATTTACTATCAATTACATTTTATATTCATTACAAGTACATTGCATAAAATCATTATTATTATCAGAATCTTCAAGTCCATGATCAATGTGGGATGTTGAAACTTTCCCAAATTCCGAAAATGTTAATAAATGTCTCAGCATGCCTTGAGTGATCTACTATAATACTGCCTTCTAAAAAAAAAATAGTCATATAAATATGTATAATGGTTGGAGAAATTATAATAATGATGATTAATGAGCAAAAAAAGATAATAAAAATCTACCAGAGTGTTGTGTTGAATATTAATGAAAAAAAAATGTATAAAAAAAATATACTTGTACAATAACTTAAACTTGCTGATTTTTAATATGATAAAAATATAAATTTGTAATATTTGTATTAATTATTATGTAAAACCATGCTTCATACTGTTTATGAAGTATCAGCTTCAATGCAATACATGAATGTTAATAATGGTAAATAAGAATCATTTTTACAATCTAGTAGTAAAGGTTTTAAGACACTAACATGAGAATTGAATGTTTTATAAGCAGCTAAAAATATGAATTTTTAATAGTTGTATAAATCATTATGTAAAACTATGTTTTATAGTGTTTATGATGTATCAGCTTCAATGCAATACATGAATGTTAATAATGGTAAATAAGAATCATTTTTACAATCTAGTAGTAAAGGTTTTAAGACACTAACATTAGAATTGAGTGTTTTATAAGATGCTAAAAATATGAATTTGTTATATTTGTATGAATTATTATGTAAAAGCATGCTTCATAGTGTTTATGCAGTGTCATCTTAAATGAAATATATGAATGTTAATAATGGTAAATAAGAATCATTTTTACAATCTAGTAGTAAAGGTTTTAAGACACTAACATGAGAATTGAATGTTTTTTAAGCAGCTAAAAATATGAATTTGTAATATTTGTATAAATTATTATGTAAAAGCATGCTTCATAGTGTTTATGCAGTGTCATCTTAAATGATATATATGAATGTTAATTATGGTAAATAAGAATCATTTTTACAATCTAGTAGTAAGGGTTTTAAGACACTAACATTAGAATTGAGTGTTTTATAAGATGTTAAAAATATGAATTTCTAATATTTGTATAAATTATTATGTAAAAGCATGCTTCATAGAGTTTATGCAGTGTCATCTTAAATGAAATATATGAATGTTAATAATGGTAAATAAGTATTATTTGCTTAATATAATGATCAGGGTTTTTTGAAACTAATTTTATGTTATACTACTATTAATTGGCTATCGATTACATTCTATATTCATTTCACATACATTGCATAAAACCATTATTATTATCAGAATCTTCTTGTCCATTGTTTAATGTAGGATGTTGATACTTTCCCAAGTTGTAGGAATGTAAATCTCCGTCTCAGCATGCATCAAGTGATCTGCTGTACTACCATCTGAAAAAATGTAGTCGGTTAAATATGTATAATAGTTGTAGGATAAAATGTCACTAATACATGCCATAATTAAAACGAAAATCTTTATATTACAACTAGTACGGGAATACACTGAGCAATTCAGAAATGGAAATAGTCAAACAAAAACTAACACACAAACTTCATTCTTATTACAACATTTGTGAAAGGAGTTTGCAGTTGAAACTTAAATACTAATACGAATGTAAAACTGCAAATAGATATGAAATATAAATTTATAACAGATGATAAGATATAATAATTTTGATAAGACAAAAAAGATCGTACATATCTACTAGAATGTTTTGTTGGATTTGAATGTAAAATAAGTGTTTATAAAGAATACACTTGTACAATAACTTAAACTTGCTGTTTTTTTAATAGACTATGACATAACCGTACCTTAAAAATAATACTGATTTGAACATAAAAATATCGAATCATTATTGAATAAAAGTACCGTAAAGCATCTAATAAAACTAGACGATTTAAATTACAATACTTTGGATTATGGTTTAATGAAAACCTAATTATGAAAAAAACGCAGAAATAATAAAACAAGATTTTTAAAACTGAGGCATATTTTAAGAATGAAAATTAAAAGCTCATTTTGATTACCAATACTATATTCATATTTTTAACAAATTTCAATTGATACACTACTATTAATTTACTATCAATTACATTTTATATTCATTACAAGTACATTGCATAAAATCATTATTATTATCAGAATCTTCAAGTCCATGATCAATGTGGGATGTTGAAACTTTCCCAAATTCCGAAAATGTTAATAAATGTCTCAGCATGCCTTGAGTGATCTACTATAATACTGCCTTCTAAAAAAAAAATAGTCATATAAATATGTATAATGGTTGGAGAAATTATAATAATGATGATTAATGAGCAAAAAAAGATAATAAAAATCTACCAGAGTGTTGTGTTGAATATTAATGAAAAAAAAATGTATAAAAAAAATATACTTGTACAATAACTTAAACTTGCTGATTTTTAATATGATAAAAATATAAATTTGTAATATTTGTATTAATTATTATGTAAAACCATGCTTCATACTGTTTATGAAGTATCAGCTTCAATGCAATACATGAATGTTAATAATGGTAAATAAGAATCATTTTTACAATCTAGTAGTAAAGGTTTTAAGACACTAACATGAGAATTGAATGTTTTATAAGCAGCTAAAAATATGAATTTTTAATAGTTGTATAAATCATTATGTAAAACTATGTTTTATAGTGTTTATGATGTATCAGCTTCAATGCAATACATGAATGTTAATAATGGTAAATAAGAATCATTTTTACAATCTAGTAGTAAAGGTTTTAAGACACTAACATTAGAATTGAGTGTTTTATAAGATGCTAAAAATATGAATTTGTTATATTTGTATGAATTATTATGTAAAAGCATGCTTCATAGTGTTTATGCAGTGTCATCTTAAATGAAATATATGAATGTTAATAATGGTAAATAAGAATCATTTTTACAATCTAGTAGTAAAGGTTTTAAGACACTAACATGAGAATTGAATGTTTTTTAAGCAGCTAAAAATATGAATTTGTAATATTTGTATAAATTATTATGTAAAAGCATGCTTCATAGTGTTTATGCAGTGTCATCTTAAATGATATATATGAATGTTAATTATGGTAAATAAGAATCATTTTTACAATCTAGTAGTAAGGGTTTTAAGACACTAACATTAGAATTGAGTGTTTTATAAGATGTTAAAAATATGAATTTCTAATATTTGTATAAATTATTATGTAAAAGCATGCTTCATAGAGTTTATGCAGTGTCATCTTAAATGAAATATATGAATGTTAATAATGGTAAATAAGTATTATTTGCTTAATATAATGATCAGGGTTTTTTGAAACTAATTTTATGTTATACTACTATTAATTGGCTATCGATTACATTCTATATTCATTTCACATACATTGCATAAAACCATTATTATTATCAGAATCTTCTTGTCCATTGTTTAATGTAGGATGTTGATACTTTCCCAAGTTGTAGGAATGTGAATCTCCGTCTCAGCATGCATCAAGTGATCTGCTGTACTACCATCTGAAAAAATGTAGTCGGTTAAATATGTATAATAGTTGTAGGATAAAATGTCACTAATACATGCCATAATTAAAACGAAAATCTTTATATTACAACTAGTACGGGAATACACTGAGCAATTCAGAAATGGAAATAGTCAAACAAAAACTAACACACAAACTTCATTCTTATTACAACATTTGTGAAAGGAGTTTGCAGTTGAAACTTAAATACTAATACGAATGTAAAACTGCAAATAGATATGAAATATAAATTTATAACAGATGATAAGATATAATAATTTTGATAAGACAAAAAAGATCGTACATATCTACTAGAATGTTTTGTTGGATTTGAATGTAAAATAAGTGTTTATAAAGAATACACTTGTACAATAACTTAAACTTGCTGTTTTTTTAATAGACTATGACATAACCGTACCTTAAAAATAATACTGATTTGAACATAAAAATATCGAATCATTATTGAATAAAAGTACCGTAAAGCATCTAATAAAACTAGACGATTTAAATTACAATACTTTGGATTATGGTTTAATGAAAACCTAATTATGAAAAAAACGCAGAAATAATAAAACAAGATTTTTAAAACTGAGGCATATTTTAAGAATGAAAATTAAAAGCTCATTTTGATTACCAATACTATATTCATATTTTTAACAAATTTCAATTGATACACTACTATTAATTTACTATCAATTACATTTTATATTCATTACAAGTACATTGCATAAAATCATTATTATTATCAGAATCTTCAAGTCCATGATCAATGTGGGATGTTGAAACTTTCCCAAATTCCGAAAATGTTAATAAATGTCTCAGCATGCCTTGAGTGATCTACTATAATACTGCCTTCTAAAAAAAAAATAGTCATATAAATATGTATAATGGTTGGAGAAATTATAATAATGATGATTAATGAGCAAAAAAAGATAATAAAAATCTACCAGAGTGTTGTGTTGAATATTAATGAAAAAAAAATGTATAAAAAAAATATACTTGTACAATAACTTAAACTTGCTGATTTTTAATATGATAAAAATATAAATTTGTAATATTTGTATTAATTATTATGTAAAACCATGCTTCATACTGTTTATGAAGTATCAGCTTCAATGCAATACATGAATGTTAATAATGGTAAATAAGAATCATTTTTACAATCTAGTAGTAAAGGTTTTAAGACACTAACATGAGAATTGAATGTTTTATAAGCAGCTAAAAATATGAATTTTTAATAGTTGTATAAATCATTATGTAAAACTATGTTTTATAGTGTTTATGATGTATCAGCTTCAATGCAATACATGAATGTTAATAATGGTAAATAAGAATCATTTTTACAATCTAGTAGTAAAGGTTTTAAGACACTAACATTAGAATTGAGTGTTTTATAAGATGCTAAAAATATGAATTTGTTATATTTGTATGAATTATTATGTAAAAGCATGCTTCATAGTGTTTATGCAGTGTCATCTTAAATGAAATATATGAATGTTAATAATGGTAAATA
Organism: Rhopalosiphum padi; assembly: GCF_020882245.1. Taxonomy (NCBI): domain Eukaryota; kingdom Metazoa; phylum Arthropoda; class Insecta; order Hemiptera; family Aphididae; genus Rhopalosiphum; species Rhopalosiphum padi. The sequence continues at coordinate 61,472,987 of NC_083599.1, forward strand.
AGAATCATTTTTACAATCTAGTAGTAAAGGTTTTAAGACACTAACATGAGAATTGAATGTTTTTTAAGCAGCTAAAAATATGAATTTGTAATATTTGTATAAATTATTATGTAAAAGCATGCTTCATAGTGTTTATGCAGTGTCATCTTAAATGATATATATGAATGTTAATTATGGTAAATAAGAATCATTTTTACAATCTAGTAGTAAGGGTTTTAAGACACTAACATTAGAATTGAGTGTTTTATAAGATGTTAAAAATATGAATTTCTAATATTTGTATAAATTATTATGTAAAAGCATGCTTCATAGAGTTTATGCAGTGTCATCTTAAATGAAATATATGAATGTTAATAATGGTAAATAAGTATTATTTGCTTAATATAATGATCAGGGTTTTTTGAAACTAATTTTATGTTATACTACTATTAATTGACTATCGATTACATTCTATATTCATTTCACATACATTGCATAAAACCATTATTATTATCAGAATCTTCTAGTCCATTGTTTAATGTAGGATGTTGATACTTTCCCAAGTTGTAGGAATGTGAATCTCCGTCTCAGCATGCATCAAGTGATCTGCTGTACTACCATCTGAAAAAATGTAGTCGGTTAAATATGTATAATAGTTGTAGGATAAAATGTCACTAATACATGCCATAATTAAAACGAAAATCTTTATATTACAACTAGTACGGGAATACACTGAGCAATTCAGAAATGGAAATAGTCAAACAAAAACTAACACACAAACTTCATTCTTATTACAACATTTGTGAAAGGAGTTTGCAGTTGAAACTTAAATACTAATACGAATGTAAAACTGCAAATAGATATGAAATATAAATTTATAACAGATGATAAGATATAATAATTTTGATAAGACAAAAAAGATCGTACATATCTACTAGAATGTTTTGTTGGATTTGAATGTAAAATAAGTGTTTATAAAGAATACACTTGTACAATAACTTAAACTTGCTGTTTTTTTAATAGACTATGACATAACCGTACCTTAAAAATAATACTGATTTGAACATAAAAATATCGAATCATTATTGAATAAAAGTACCGTAAAGCATCTAATAAAACTAGACGATTTAAATTACAATACTTTGGATTATGGTTTAATGAAAACCTAATTATGAAAAAAACGCAGAAATAATAAAACAAGATTTTTAAAACTGAGGCATATTTTAAGAATGAAAATTAAAAGCTCATTTTGATTACCAATACTATATTCATATTTTTAACAAATTTCAATTGATACACTACTATTAATTTACTATCAATTACATTTTATATTCATTACAAGTACATTGCATAAAATCATTATTATTATCAGAATCTTCAAGTCCATGATCAATGTGGGATGTTGAAACTTTCCCAAATTCCGAAAATGTTAATAAATGTCTCAGCATGCCTTGAGTGATCTACTATAATACTGCCTTCTAAAAAAAAAATAGTCATATAAATATGTATAATGGTTGGAGAAATTATAATAATGATGATTAATGAGCAAAAAAAGATAATAAAAATCTACCAGAGTGTTGTGTTGAATATTAATGAAAAAAAAATGTATAAAAAAAATATACTTGTACAATAACTTAAACTTGCTGATTTTTAATATGATAAAAATATAAATTTGTAATATTTGTATTAATTATTATGTAAAACCATGCTTCATACTGTTTATGAAGTATCAGCTTCAATGCAATACATGAATGTTAATAATGGTAAATAAGAATCATTTTTACAATCTAGTAGTAAAGGTTTTAAGACACTAACATGAGAATTGAATGTTTTATAAGCAGCTAAAAATATGAATTTTTAATAGTTGTATAAATCATTATGTAAAACTATGTTTTATAGTGTTTATGATGTATCAGCTTCAATGCAATACATGAATGTTAATAATGGTAAATAAGAATCATTTTTACAATCTAGTAGTAAAGGTTTTAAGACACTAACATTAGAATTGAGTGTTTTATAAGATGCTAAAAATATGAATTTGTTATATTTGTATGAATTATTATGTAAAAGCATGCTTCATAGTGTTTATGCAGTGTCATCTTAAATGAAATATATGAATGTTAATAATGGTAAATAAGAATCATTTTTACAATCTAGTAGTAAAGGTTTTAAGACACTAACATGAGAATTGAATGTTTTTTAAGCAGCTAAAAATATGAATTTGTAATATTTGTATAAATTATTATGTAAAAGCATGCTTCATAGTGTTTATGCAGTGTCATCTTAAATGATATATATGAATGTTAATTATGGTAAATAAGAATCATTTTTACAATCTAGTAGTAAGGGTTTTAAGACACTAACATTAGAATTGAGTGTTTTATAAGATGTTAAAAATATGAATTTCTAATATTTGTATAAATTATTATGTAAAAGCATGCTTCATAGAGTTTATGCAGTGTCATCTTAAATGAAATATATGAATGTTAATAATGGTAAATAAGTATTATTTGCTTAATATAATGATCAGGGTTTTTTGAAACTAATTTTATGTTATACTACTATTAATTGGCTATCGATTACATTCTATATTCATTTCACATACATTGCATAAAACCATTATTATTATCAGAATCTTCTTGTCCATTGTTTAATGTAGGATGTTGATACTTTCCCAAGTTGTAGGAATGTGAATCTCCGTCTCAGCATGCATCAAGTGATCTGCTGTACTACCATCTGAAAAAATGTAGTCGGTTAAATATGTATAATAGTTGTAGGATAAAATGTCACTAATACATGCCATAATTAAAACGAAAATCTTTATATTACAACTAGTACGGGAATACACTGAGCAATTCAGAAATGGAAATAGTCAAACAAAAACTAACACACAAACTTCATTCTTATTACAACATTTGTGAAAGCAGTTTGCAGTTGAAACTTAAATACTAATACGAATGTAAAACTGCAAATAGATATGAAATATAAATTTATAACAGATGATAAGATATAATAATTTTGATAAGACAAAAAAGATCGTACATATCTACTAGAATGTTTTGTTGGATTTGAATGTAAAATAAGTGTTTATAAAGAATACACTTGTACAATAACTTAAACTTGCTGTTTTTTTAATAGACTATGACATAACCGTACCTTAAAAATAATACTGATTTGAACATAAAAAATATCGAATCATTATTGAATAAAAGTACCGTAAAGCATCTAATAAAACTAGACGATTTAAATTACAATACTTTGGATTATGGTTTAATGAAAACCTAATTATGAAAAAAACGCAGAAATAATAAAACAAGATTTTTAAAACTGAGGCATATTTTAAGAATGAAAATTAAAAGCTCATTTTGATTACCAATACTATATTCATATTTTTAACAAATTTCAATTGATACACTACTATTAATTTACTATCAATTACATTTTATATTCATTACAAGTACATTGCATAAAATCATTATTATTATCAGAATCTTCAAGTCCATGATCAATGTGGGATGTTGAAACTTTCCCAAATTCCGAAAATGTTAATAAATGTCTCAGCATGCCTTGAGTGATCTACTATAATACTGCCTTCTAAAAAAAAAATAGTCATATAAATATGTATAATGGTTGGAGAAATTATAATAATGATGATTAATGAGCAAAAAAAGATAATAAAAATCTACCAGAGTGTTGTGTTGAATATTAATGAAAAAAAAATGTATAAAAAAAATATACTTGTACAATAACTTAAACTTGCTGATTTTTAATATGATAAAAATATAAATTTGTAATATTTGTATTAATTATTATGTAAAACCATGCTTCATACTGTTTATGAAGTATCAGCTTCAATGCAATACATGAATGTTAATAATGGTAAATAAGAATCATTTTTACAATCTAGTAGTAAAGGTTTTAAGACACTAACATGAGAATTGAATGTTTTATAAGCAGCTAAAAATATGAATTTTTAATAGTTGTATAAATCATTATGTAAAACTATGTTTTATAGTGTTTATGATGTATCAGCTTCAATGCAATACATGAATGTTAATAATGGTAAATAAGAATCATTTTTACAATCTAGTAGTAAAGGTTTTAAGACACTAACATTAGAATTGAGTGTTTTATAAGATGCTAAAAATATGAATTTGTTATATTTGTATGAATTATTATGTAAAAGCATGCTTCATAGTGTTTATGCAGTGTCATCTTAAATGAAATATATGAATGTTAATAATGGTAAATAAGAATCATTTTTACAATCTAGTAGTAAAGGTTTTTAAGACACTAACATGAGAATTGAATGTTTTTTAAGCAGCTAAAAATATGAATTTGTAATATTTGTATAAATTATTATGTAAAAGCATGCTTCATAGTGTTTATGCAGTGTCATCTTAAATGATATATATGAATGTTAATTATGGTAAATAAGAATCATTTTTACAATCTAGTAGTAAGGGTTTTAAGACACTAACATTAGAATTGAGTGTTTTATAAGATGTTAAAAATATGAATTTCTAATATTTGTATAAATTATTATGTAAAAGCATGCTTCATAGAGTTTATGCAGTGTCATCTTAAATGAAATATGAATGTTAATAATGGTAAATAAGTATTATTTGCTTAATATAATGATCAGGGTTTTTTTGAAACTAATTTTATGTTATACTACTATTAATTGGCTATCGATTACATTCTATATTCATTTCACATACATTGCATAAAACCATTATTATTATCAGAATCTTCTTGTCCATTGTTTAATGTAGGATGTTGATACTTTCCCAAGTTGTAGGAATGTAAATCTCCGTCTCAGCATGCATCAAGTGATCTGCTGTACTACCATCTGAAAAAATGTAGTCGGTTAAAATATGTATAATAGTTGTAGGATAAAAATGTCACTAATACATGCCATAATTAAAACGAAAATCTTTATATTACAACTAGTACGGGAATACACTGAGCAATTCAGAAATGGAAATAGTCAAACAAAAACTAACACACAAACTTCATTCTTATTACAACATTTGTGAAAGGAGTTTGCAGTTGAAACTTAAATACTAATACGAATGTAAAACTGCAAATAGATATGAAATATAAATTTATAACAGATGATAAGATATAATAATTTTGATAAGACAAAAAAGATCGTACATATCTACTAGAATGTTTTGTTGGATTTGAATGTAAAATAAGTGTTTATAAAGAATACACTTGTACAATAACTTAAACTTGCTGTTTTTTTAATAGACTATGACATAACCGTACCTTAAAAATAATACTGATTTGAACATAAAAATATCGAATCATTATTGAATAAAAGTACCGTAAAGCATCTAATAAAAACTAGACGATTTAAATTACAATACTTTGGATTATGGTTTAATGAAAACCTAATTATGAAAAAAACGCAGAAATAATAAAACAAGATTTTTTAAAACTGAGGCATATTTTAAGAATGAAAATTAAAAGCTCATTTTGATTACCAATACTATATTCATATTTTTAACAAATTTCAATTGATACACTACTATTAATTTACTATCAATTACATTTTATATTCATTACAAGTACATTGCATAAAATCATTATTATTATCAGAATCTTCAAGTCCAATGATCAATGTGGGATGTTGAAACTTTCCCAAATTCCGAAAATGTTAATAAATGTCTCAGCATGCCTTGAGTGATCTACTATAATACTGCCTTCTAAAAAAAAAATAGTCATATAAATATGTATAATGGTTGGAGAAATTATAATAATGATGATTAATGAGCAAAAAAAGATAATAAAAATCTACCAGAGTGTTGTGTTGAATATTAATGAAAAAAAAATGTATAAAAAAAATATACTTGTACAATAACTTAAACTTGCTGATTTTTAATATGATAAAAATATAAATTTGTAATATTTGTATTAATTATTATGTAAAACCATGCTTCATACTGTTTATGAAGTATCAGCTTCAATGCAATACATGAATGTTAATAATGGTAAATAAGAATCATTTTTACAATCTAGTAGTAAAGGTTTTAAGACACTAACATGAGAATTGAATGTTTTATAAGCAGCTAAAAATATGAATTTTTAATAGTTGTATAAAATCATTATGTAAAACTATGTTTTATAGTGTTTATGATGTATCAGCTTCAATGCAATACATGAATGTTAATAATGGTAAATAAGAATCATTTTTACAATCTAGTAGTAAAGGTTTTTAAGACACTAACATTAGAATTGAGTGTTTTATAAGATGCTAAAAATATGAATTTGTTATATTTGTATGAATTATTATGTAAAAGCATGCTTCATAGTGTTTATGCAGTGTCATCTTAAATGAAATATATGAATGTTAATAATGGTAAATAAGAATCATTTTTACAATCTAGTAGTAAAGGTTTTTAAGACACTAACATGAGAATTGAATGTTTTTTAAGCAGCTAAAAATTATGAATTTGTAATATTTGTATAAATTATTATGTAAAAGCATGCTTCATAGTGTTTATGCAGTGTCATCTTAAATGATATATATGAATGTTAATTATGGTAAATAAGAATCATTTTTACAATCTAGTAGTAAGGGTTTTAAGACACTAACATTAGAATTGAGTGTTTTATAAGATGTTAAAAATATGAATTTCTAATATTTGTATAAATTATTATGTAAAAGCATGCTTCATAGAGTTTTATGCAGTGTCATCTTAAATGAAATATATGAATGTTAATAATGGTAAATAAGTATTATTTGCTTAATATAATGATCAGGGTTTTTTTGAAACTAATTTTTATGTTATACTACTATTAATTGGCTATCGATTACATTCTATATTCATTTCACATACATTGCATAAAACCATTATTATTATCAGAATCTTCTTGTCCATTGTTTAATGTAGGATGTTGATACTTTCCCAAGTTGTAGGAATGTGAATCTCCGTCTCAGCATGCATCAAGTGATCTGCTGTACTACCATCTGAAAAAATGTAGTCGATTAAATATGTATAATAGTTGTAGGATAAAATGTCACTAATACATGCCATAATTAAAACGAAAATCTTTATATTACAACTAGTACGGGAATACACTGAGCAATTCAGAAATGGAAATAGTCAAACAAAAACTAACACACAAACTTCATTCTTATTACAACATTTGTGAAAGCAGTTTGCAGTTGAAACTTAAATACTAATACGAATGTAAAACTGCAAATAGATATGAAATATAAATTTATAACAGATGATAAGATATAATAATTTTGATAAGACAAAAAAGATCGTACATATCTACTAGAATGTTTTGTTGGATTTGAATGTAAAATAAGTGTTTATAAAAGAATACACTTGTACAATAACTTAAACTTGCTGTTTTTTTAATAGACTATGACATAACCGTACCTTAAAAATAATACTGATTTGAACATAAAAATATCGAATCATTATTTGAATAAAAGTACCGTAAAGCATCTAATAAAACTAGACGATTTAAATTACAATACTTTGGATTATGGTTTAATGAAAACCTAATTATGAAAAAAACGCAGAAATAATAAAACAAGATTTTTAAAACTGAGGCATATTTTAAGAATGAAAATTAAAAGCTCATTTTGATTACCAATACTATATTCCATATTTTTAACAAATTTCAATTGATACACTACTATTAATTTACTATCAATTACATTTTATATTCATTACAAGTACATTGCATAAAATCATTATTATTATCAGAATCTTCAAGTCCATGATCAATGTGGGATGTTGAAACTTTCCCAAATTCCGAAAATGTTAATAAATGTCTCAGCATGCCTTGAGTGATCTACTATAATACTGCCTTCTAAAAAAAAAATAGTCATATAAATATGTATAATGGTTGGAGAAATTATAATAATGATGATTAATGAGCAAAAAAAGATAATAAAAATCTACCAGAGTGTTGTGTTGAATATTAATGAAAAAAAAATGTATAAAAAAAAATATACTTGTACAATAACTTAAACTTGCTGATTTTAATATGATAAAAATATAAATTTGTAATATTTGTATTAATTATTATGTAAAACCATGCTTCATACTGTTTATGAAGTATCAGCTTCAATGCAATACATGAATGTTAATAATGGTAAATAAGAATCATTTTTACAATCTAGTAGTAAAGGTTTTTAAGACACTAACATGAGAATTGAATGTTTTATAAGCAGCTAAAAATATGAATTTTTAATAGTTGTATAAATCATTATGTAAAACTATGTTTTATAGTGTTTATGATGTATCAGCTTCAATGCAATACATGAATGTTAATAATGGTAAATAAGAATCATTTTTTACAATCTAGTAGTAAAGGTTTTAAGACACTAACATTAGAATTGAGTGTTTTATAAGATGCTAAAAATATGAATTTGTTATATTTGTATGAATTATTATGTAAAAGCATGCTTCATAGTGTTTATGCAGTTGTCATCTTAAATGAAATATATGAATGTTAATAATGGTAAATAAGAATCCTTTTTACAATCTAGTAGTAAGGGTTTTAAGACACA